>NC_084610.1:1035000-1167500 GCF_033807715.1 Cololabis saira | reverse complement strand
GGAGTACGCATTGTTAAGGCAATCCTCCCTGGAGGAAACAGTTTTTTTCAAAAGTACTTAATATTCAAATCTATGTCTACTTGAAGACAGATTGAGGCCAACGTGAAGCCTGTGTCGTCCTCCCCTGCAAACAAATCAGCAGCAGGGGAATAGTGATGAGCAGCGTTTCATCTTTGTTATTCTGACGTCTCCTGCTAAATTGGCAGATATTAACATCCCATCAGGCATTTATAATCATGATCAATCTTCCAATAGAGCTCGCAATTAAAGGAGCAATTTGACTGGTTAAAGTTTAGGTCTAATGAAGACTCACAAACTAATTCATCAAGCTGATGGCACATCAGGGGAAACATCTGGAGGGTTTGTGACGCTCAAAGAGCGACAGCTTTTGTTCACGGAGGCCTTCAAGGTCCTCGCTGCTTTCTGCATCAAGGTGAACCTCTGATTGATTTATGTTTACTGAGAGAGAAGCAGCCACACATGTAAATGTGTGGTGTCCCAGAGGACCAGAAACATATCTATTGAAAACACCAGAAGAAATTATAGTGAAATATTCTTTAAAATCCCCCCCGAACAAACGAAATATACTGAAAAGCATCGTCTTGATTATGTCCATGTGGATGAACAGGTTAAAATGCTTCAGTAACAGTTCTTTTATAAATCCCTTAAATCTGGAATTTTAATTGGTATATAACTCTGGGGGTGATATATGACAACATTCCAACTCAAGTGTTTACTAGTATAACTTGTGACTACTACTGGAATTGCTAATTATTGATCCAAGAAATAATTATTAATCTCTAGATAACCCATTTCGGTTTCGTTCTCATTTTATTTTCTTATTTAAGTTTACATTCATTGCACTACTACTACTTTTTTTGTTATGTCACTATATTAGTATCTTTTTATTTTTATTTATTTACTATTTTTTTAATTTATATTATTATTATTTGTTTTATTTTTTATTTTTATTTTATTTTTTTTGCTATTCCCAAAGGAAAATTAATGATGATAACTGTGGGGGGAAGGATGGGGAGAGGGAGAAAAAAAAAGGTATGTTCATCTTTGCTCTGTATTGTGAAAACAATCTGCCAATAAAAACATATATCAAAAAAAGAAATCTGGAATTTTACACATTTTTCCTTGAGTAAAGATTTTCAACTTATTTGCTCATATTGCTAAAATGCCTTACAGTCTGAGGAGGGTTTTTCTTTTCAGTGGAACTGCTGCTGAATAATCAAAAACCTTTGTCAAAGCCAGGTACCGTTGAGGATTTGAGTCTAAGACCTCACTGACTGCACGAGATTTCATTCTTCAAGATTTTCCCATTGATATTTGCGACGACAAAATCCTCCTCTCACATTGGCTGAGGGTATATGACAGCTAATCCTGCCTCTCTGAAGCAAATCCAGCGCCGTCACCTGGCAACCTGACGACCGGAGTAAATACTCGTCTGTGTGAAGATGGAGAGAATAAAAGACAGAAGCCAGGTTTGATGTCAACGACTCCCCGCGCACTCAGTCAATGCTCTGAGCCCCGGTAAGAGATGAAAGCTTTTTTAGCCCAACAAAGGATCCCTGTGCTTGCAGACACTCCAGAGAACATTGATCCGCACAGCTGAGATAAAACCCAACAAACACCCGCAAATGGATCTGATGGAACACACGTCTCATTTACTGTTTCAGGCACTTTCCAAATCTAACTTAGATGTGCTGGTGCCCACTCTCTTCTACCTGAATACTTTGCTTCAGGTTCTGCCAGATTATGTCTTCATGTTTTTGTGCGGGTGGTTTTATCTGACGGCATCATGTGCAGCCTTGAGGAGTCATGAAGATATGTCACATGATGATGTAATTTAACAAAGAAGGCCACAGAAAACATGAATATAATTACTCCAACAGGCTCAAAAGTTGCTCAGGACATGTACATGTTCCTCTACATGTGTAGTGATCCTGCTGATTAAACGATAGACTATACAGGACTGTCTCAGAAAATTAGAATATTGTGATTTTCTGTAATGCAATTACAAAAACAGAAAACACAAGAATGGTGCACATTCACATAAAGAAAAGTAGAAAATCTGCATCCTATTAGCACCACAGCCAGATACATATTTACAGGACTGTCTCAGAAAATTAGAATATTGTGATAAAGTTCTTTATTTTCTGTAATGCAATGAAAAAAACAAAAATGTCATCCATTCTGGATTCATTACAAATCAACTGAGATATTGCAAGCCTTTTATTATTTTAATATTGCTGATCATGGCTTACAGCTTAAGAAAACTCAAATCGAGGGCCGAAGAACATAACCTCCTATCTGAAAATCTCACTTTTTTGGGAAAACACAAAAAACTGTGTAGAATGCTATTTTGTTTTAAGGATACCTATATGGGTGGAAATAACGCACAGACAGGCTGATTAGGTGCAGCCTACCTTGTGATGTCATCTAAAGTGAAACACACCAGTCAGACTATTTTGCAGATAGGAGGTTATGTTCTTGGGCCCTCGAAATATCCTATCTAAAAAAATTTGAATATTCTGGGAATCCTAATCTTAAACTGTAAGACATAATCAGCAATATTAAAATAATAAAAGGCTTGCAATATTTCAGTTGATTTGTAATGAATCCAGAATGTATGACATTTTTGTTTTTTTCATTGCATTACAGAAAATAAAGAACTTTATCACAATATTCTAATTTTCTGAGACAGTCCTGTAAATATGTATCTGGCTGTGGTGCTAATAGGATGTAGATTTTCTACTTTTCTTTATGTGAATGTGCACCATTCTTGTGTTTTCTGTGTGTTTTTGCACAATGATGGGTGTGCAAGTTTTTCTTTTGCACGTAACTTTTTGTAGAAATGTTACTGATATCATCACAGCTGGAAAACTCACAGTATGGACCCCCCCCCAAAAAAAAACTGAACCTCATGCTGCCCACATTCCCCCGACTGCTAACTGAGCAGAAGAGCACAGTTCAGCACATTATGCTACCTAACACCGCTTTTCCACCAAACTGGTTCCAAGGCGGGTTCTGGGCCAGTGCTGAGTTTGGAGCCGGGCTTTCTGTTTCCACGGACAAACAACTGTTCCAAGGTAGCACCAACTCTTTGCTGGGCTAGAGGAAAGAACCGCTTACATCAGCGGAGGGGGGGGGGTTGTTAAGACCAACAGCAATAACAAGACTGGGAGACAGACACATTTTCAAATAAGCGAGGAATTAATATGGATACAGCAAAGCAGCAAGTGCATTTTTGCAGCAATATCGCTGCAGAACAAAGAAAATGCTACATTTAGTCTGGGCTACCTCACCCATCAGACAATCTAGCAACATAAAATAAAACATAGAAAAATAAATAACAAAAATAAATATAACCATAAATATAAACTTGCTTGCCTCTTTGTGCTTGAACCACTTCCCAATATCCATGGTTACTTTGTGTTAACGGAGCAGCAGAGAGCAGCGTCTTGCTGGTGCAGGAAACTGCTGGAAGCAGATGAGTGACAGACACTGGCTGGTTTATGGTTCCACGTTGCACCAACGCAGAAATTACGGCGTAGGATACGCGGGGAGGCGAACGTACGGTGTGCGTCGCCGGGTAACCTACGCCGTAGGCTACGCCGTCGATTTAACGCGAAACCATAATTCAGGTTTAACGCGCGTGCACTTGTCAGTTTTTTCTTCGTCTTTTCAACTGAGCATGCAAACACAAACTGAGGGTGCAATGCTTATGCACCCTCGTAGAACCGGGCCTGCCTTTGCCAGTTAATATTCAGAATACATGAACCTGCTGTGGCTCCGCCTACGAAGGGAAACAGCTCCTGGTCTGTACGGTTTTGCTTTTGGAGAACATGATTGGCCATAAAATCACATTTTCTATTTAACGCGGCTTCTGCCCGGCTGATGAAAGCCCAGCACAGAACCACTGCTGATGAACGCTTTTCAGCTCATTCACTCACTTCAGGGCCATATCTTTCTCATCTTTTTTAAAAGAAATGTGCAAAGCATTGCATTTGTCTTTGGCTCCATAATTCGAGTCCACATAAAACAGTGTTAAAATTTGATTTCAGTGACAAGCAGAGCATGTGAGCGGAGCGGAGCGTGAGCGAGCGGCGGAGCGGAGCGGCGAATTTTGAAAGGAGCGCAGAGCGGGATTTTTTTTTCTAGGATGATTGGCTGGAGCGGGGCGTCATCCCGCTCCAGTTTCGCTCCGTTACCCCTCATATCACGGCCCCGATGCGTGTCCAAACATATCCCACCTCTCCACAAACTACCTGTTACCTTTCTTCTTTTCCAGTCCTATCTCTGAACCGTAGTTGGGAGAGCTGGTATTTTAATTCGGTCTCTGGCTCGTAACCGGCGTTAGGAGTCCGGGGAAAGTGAAGGGAAAAAAGGACGGAGGAAAAATGCTGTCCGTGCAACCTCGCACATTTATTACAAACATGTAATAAGAGCAAACAAAACGCGTGAGGGCCGACGACTGAAACTAACGGAGGACACACTGAAAAGTAACTGAACACGTGTACCGGTCTTCCACACGCACACACCTGCATCTCCCTCTCTCTCCTCCGCTGCACCCACACGTCTCACACACACACACCCGAACACACAGTGAATGAAACATTGTTTCGGGAAAGGTTAATAAACAAAAGTGTATTAAACCAGATAATTCCATTAGGTGAAATTATTTTCTTATTTTTTCTTGTCAGTAAATATCTATTTTTTGGACTTTAAAACTATGTCGGCTCTGCGTAATTGTTCCTCTCGGCTCTGTGACTGGCTGCAAGGAACGTAACTTTGCTGAGTCTCTCTCTCTCTCTCTCTCTCTCTCTCATCCACCTCTGGTTAGATCTAAGGCTTCAGGTAAACATGTGCATTTTATATGCATGCAAACATTTTTGGAGCGGAGCGTGGAGCGCTGCGCGGAGCGGAGCGGGTTGCAGTGTTACTGGAGCGCGGAGCGGTTATGGCTGGAGCGGCATTTTGCGACTTTGAGGGCGGAGCGGAGCGGTAACAACCTTTGTGAGCGAGGAGCGGACATTCTCGCCGCTCCACTCCGCTCACATGCTCTGGTGACAAGACTGAAATAAAAACTAGTTTTCAAACCAACTTCAAATGTGCTCCAATTTGCAAAAATGTTATTTCATTTGTAAAACGAGAACAGGCCAAAGTGTCCTTGGACAGGTCAGCACGCTGGTGCCAGCATGAGAGGCACCTTGTTTGAACACAACCACATAAGAGATTTCTTTTTAATTCAATAAAAAAACTGCTTTTGACCTCTAAACATATTTCAAACAAAGTACCCTTCTTTTATGTGAAAGTGATGTGATGAGCGTTGAGGAAGCTGAGGCTTCAAAGGTTCTTCATCCAAGTTCACCTCCTCTAACAGCCTTTGGTCCAAGGCTGCATCGCGGAGGAGTGAAAAAGACACCTGAAATACGTGAAAAAGAAACCTAAAATACGTGAAAAAGACACCTGAAATACGTGAAAAAGACACCTGAAATACGTGAAAAAGACACCTGAAATATGTGAAAAATACACCTGAAATATGTGAAAAAGAGACCTGAAATACGTGAAAAAGACACCTGAAATACTTTAAAAAGACACCTGAAATATGTGAAAAAGACACCTGAAATACGTGAAAAAGACACCTGAAATACGTGAAAAAGACACCTGAAATATGTGAAAAATACACCTGAAATATGTGAAAAAGAGACCTGAAATACGTGAAAAAGACACCTGAAATACTTTAAAAAGACACCTGAAATATGTGAAAAAGACACCTGAAATACGTGAAAAACACACCTGAAATACATGAAAAAGACACCTGAAATACGTGAAAAAGACACCTGAAATACGTGAAAAAGACACCTGAAATACGTGAAAAAGACACCTGAAATACGTGAAAAAGACACCTGAAATGCGTGAAAAAGACACCTGAAATATGTGAAAAAGACACCTGAAATACGTGAAAAAGACACCTGAAATACGTGAAAAAGACACCTGAAATACATGAAAAAGACACCTGAAATACGTGAAAAAGACACCTGAAATACGTGAAAAAGACACCTGAAATATGTGAAAAAGAGACGTGAAATACATGAAAAAGACACCTGAAATACGTGAAAAAGACACCTGAAATATGTGAAAAAGACACCTGAAATACATGAAAAAGACACCTGAAATACGTGAAAAAGACACCTGAAATATGTGAAAAAGACACCTGAAATACATGAAAAAGACACATGAAATACGTGAAAAAGACACCTGAAATACATGAAAAAGACACCTGAAATACATGAAAAAGACACCTGAAATACGTGAAAAAGACACCTGAAATATGTGAAAAAGACACCTGAAATATATGAAAAAGACACCTGAAATACGTGAAAAAGACACCTGAAATATGTGAAAAAGACACCTGAAATACATGAAAAAGACACATGAAATACGTGAAAAAGACACCTGAAATACGTGAAAAAGACACCTGAAATATGTGAAAAAGACACCTGAAATATATGAAAAAGACACCTGAAATACGTGAAAAAGACACCTGAAATACATGAAAAAGACACATGAAATACGTGAAAAAGACACCTGAAATACGTGAAAAAGACACCTGAAATACATGAAAAAGACACATGAAATACGTGAAAAAGACACCTGAAATACATGAAAAAGACACCTGAAATACGTGAAAAAGACACCTGAAATACATGAAAAAGACACCTGAAATACGTGAAAAAGACACCTGAAATACGTGAAAAAGACACCTGAAATACATGAAAAAGACATCTGAAATACATGAAAAAGACACCTGAAATACGTGAAAGACACCTGAAATATGTGAAAAAGACACCTGAAATACGTGAAAAAGACACCTGAAATACATGAAAAACACACCTGAAATACGTGAAAAAGACACCTGAAATATGTGAAAAAGACACCTGAAATACATGAAAAAGATACCTGAAATACATGAAAAACACACCTGAAATATGTGAAAAAGACACCTGAAATACGTGAAAAAGACACCTGAAATATGTGAAAAAGACACCTGAAATACGTGAAAAAGACACCTGAAATATGTGAAAAAAGACACCTGAAATACATGAAAAACACACCTGAAATATGTGAAAAAGACACCTGAAATACGTGGAAAAGACACCTGAAATATGTGAAAAAGACACCTGAAATACATGAAAAAGACACCTGAAATACGTGGAAAAGACACCTGAAATATGTGGAAAAGACACCTGAAATACATGAAAAAGACACCTGAAATATGTGAAAAGACACCTGAAATACGTGAAAAAGACACCTGAAATACGTGAAAAAGGTAAGTGATTGACTTTATGTTTGAAAACCACGCCCCACAGGCGACGCCCACTTCCTCTGAGCTCATAAAAGAGTGTAAATCAATTGGTAAACCTCTCTTGTCAATAAAAACCAGTCTCGGCTGACACGTGAGACTGCATGTCTAAACTGGGTGAATCCGTCTCTAAATTGCCCCCCGCCCCCCCGCCCTCCGAAGTGTGAGGTGCTCCGTTTTACGTTTCATTGCGCCATGTGTCGACTGTAAAATCGGTGCTGCGTCGGAGTCATCCGATCTTCACGCATCTGTCTCGCAGTGAAACCCAATCCGGGAGGTCCAGGAGTGTGTTCTTCTCATTTTATCCATATTTACCCCCCCACACACACAGTACGGTGTCACTAACACGGCTACCAGGAGCTGTTTTGTATTTTTAATTGAGTTTCCTTGCGCTTGTTGATTTTTTGAATAAACAAATCCGGTTCCTCCAGATGCAAGACTCCTCTGAAATCCATGCTGCAGTTTTGTGCCAGCCAGGACTGGGACACGTCAAACATGAGATAAAGACGGGAGGCGTGAACAAATGTAGTTTCATCTGGATCTGAGATGTTACGGCCCGCTGCAGACCCAGATCACTTCAAACCGACAACGCTGCGTTTATATCAGAGTGTTTCAGCTGGTAGTGACTTCAAACACACAAATAAATGCACTCGGGACCAGAAAAAAGTTGTCTTTATGTCCCATTTAATCCTGGGTGCTATAAATAACTCGCTGAGTGTCACGGTTATTTGTCAGGATTGCTGCACTCGTGTTCTTGATAGACCTCGCTGCTGGGAGAGCAAAGTATTTACAGATTGATCTGGTGTCTGCAGAGACATTTATATACTCTGAGGTCTGAGGTGGTGGAGCCACACCGGGCCCTGTGGGTGTCCAGGACCAGGATCCCCTGAAGGATCCCCAGTTCTGTCTCCACGCTGAAAACTGTGCTCCTTGCTCGTCCTGATTGAGTTGAACAGAATCACTGTTGATCTGGCTCATGTCTCTGGATCAGTTTGTCTCGGAGAGATCCTCCCACGGACAACATTGCTCCTCCGCCACAGTCAGGAGGCGGGTCGCAGGAGGTCACTGCCCTTCCCAAACTTGGATGAGCAAAAGCTGGATATGTAGATGTGAAATATACGGTGGCCGACAAGGGCCAAACGCACTGCAACGGCCTAATGAACCTAATGAACCTCAGTGTTTACATCCATGGTTTAAACATACAGCGGGACGGTAATGTGATATAATGTGGTTTATATCACTGTACAACGCGGTACATTACGAGACGTTTCTTTATTATATTTTAACGTTACAGTCAGCTGTTCGGTCTCTCTCTACATCCCGTGTGTCTGTCCATTGAGCTGTGGGGGCGGGGGGGTGGTGATCTCGTAGCCCTTGGGGTTGGGGGTCGGCTTGGGGGGTCTGGGGCGCGGGCCTCTGGTGGCCCCTGGGGGGCGGTGGGTGGGGCCGCGGGGCCCTGTCCCTGGCCGGTGGGGGCCTTGGGGGCCTATGGGGGGGGTTGCCTCATGGCGATGGGGGGGGTGGCTGGGGGGGCTCGGGCGGGGGGCTGTGGCTTGGGCATCTCCGGGTCTCCCGGGGGGGGCTGGGCCGTGGACGTGGGGGTCCCACTCGGAGGGCCCGGCCCTGCCTGGGTGGGGGGTGGCTGTCTGCGCTGGGGGGGCATTGCTGCCTTGGTCCTCCGTCGCTGGGCGGGGGCCGAGTGCCCCTGCGGATGTGGGGACTCCGTGACCCTTGGGGTGTCCGCCGGGTAGGCCTCGGGAGGGGGTGGTTCGGGTCCGGGGATCGGGCCTCCCCTGACCGGGGGGTGCACGGGCGGGCGCGGCGGCGGGGTGGCACCATTCCCAGGTGTCTATGTCTTATGTTGTCAGTATGAATGGGAGGATGTTGGACCGTTTCCCTCTCCGTCTGGGGGCTCCGGCGGCGCCGGGGGCGCCCGTGGAGGTACAGTGGGGCCCTGGCCCGGCTCGGAGGGCCGGCCCCCGTCTACTGGATGGCCGGTGGGGGGACGCGGGTGTCTTATCAGGGCCGGCTTTGCTGGTCCTGCTTCCTGGCTTCGGCCTCCGCTCCCCCTCCTTCCCCCCCCTACACGATTCATACGCACATAGGCGAAGGGCGGGGGGGCCGGGTCGTGGGGGGCACTGTCCCGCGTGGCCCGGCACTCCCCGCCTCACGGTTTTAACAGCAAAATAGACACTGCACATTCAACACTTAATAAATACATTTGACAAGGACACGTAGTTCGGGAGGGGGGGGGTCGGTGTCAATCGATACTTGGCCCTCCCCCTCCCCGTTTTTATGGCATTAATCACATGCACTCAACACCAGGGGCGGGAGGGGGTCCCACATCACCCGCGCTCCCTCACCGGCCTGGGATAGGTGGGTCGGGATACCCGGGCCTGGCGGGGCTCGCCGTGCAGCCTGGGGTGCCTTCTGGCGGTGCTGGACCCCCCCGGGGAGGGGGAAACGGTGCGTGATTGTGTGTCTGTGTCGGTGAGAATGCGGTATGGAAGGGTCCTGCCATGGAGGATTTGGGCCTCCATTGGCAGGACATCAAAACTTAATAATTTATCAATATTATATTATACAAAGATGGTTATTATTATTATTATTATTATTATTCATTCATTCATTCATTATCTTACCCGCTTTATCCCTTGCGGGGTCACGGGGGTCTGCTGGAGCCTATCCCAGCTCATTTTAGGTGAGAGGCAGGGGTTACACCCTGGACAGGTCACCAGTCCATCACAGGGCCACATATAGACACACAAACCATGCTCACAATCACACTCACGCTCACACCTACGGGCAATTTAGAATCATCAATTAACCTAATATGCATGTTTTTGGACTGTGGGAGGAAGCCGGAGTACCCGGAGGAAACCCACGCAAGCACGGGGAGAACATGCAAACTCCACACAGAAAGACCCCTGCCGGGCCTGGGAGCCTGGGGTTTGGGACCTTCTTGCTGTGAGGCAACAGTGCTAACCACTAAGCCACCGTGCTGCCTGATTATTATTATTATTAGTATTATTAGTATTATTATTATTATTAATATTATTGTTAGTATTATTATTATGTATAGTATATCATATTATTATTAGTATAGATATCGGATAGGTGAATGGATGAATGAATGGGATGCCTGGGTCTGGGGCCCTCCGTTGTCGGGCCTGCACGGGTGTCGCCTTGTTGGGGGGTTCCCTCTCTCCGGGCCCGTCTCCGGTCCCCCCCGCTGCCTCCGCGGCGGGGCGCCCCTCTGGTCTTGGAGGGCCACTTTCGTGGGGGGCGGGTGCGCCTGCCCGCGTCGGCGGCCGGGGCGGCTCTGTCTCTCCGGGCAGGCTGGCCCCCTGCCGGGTGGGGGTCGTTGGCCTGAAGGGTGAGGGCCTCCTGGCCACGTGTCCGGCCCGTACCGGGTGGCCGGGGATTGCCTGGGTCGCGGTCCGCCACAGCGGGATCCCTGGCTGCTTCTTCCTGCGCCGTGGGGGCCCCGCCCGCGGGCCCCCTCGGCCGCCGCCGGGGCGGTGGGTTGCCTCCCTCCTACTTCTCCCCTCTGTGGGGTTGCCGGTGGCCTGGGTTCCGGGCTCTTCCGTGTCGGCCTCTGGTCTCGCTATAGATACACTTCAGGTGGAGCTTTGTTTGGTTTATTACACACACACACACACACACACACACACACACACACACACACACACATAGTCACTTAGTCACATGCATATACACACACACACACACACACACACACACACACACACACACACGCATGATCATATACATACACACACACACACATAGACATACACACTGGCTTGTTCACCTGCATGCTGGCTCTCTAGTTTTTGGGTTTAGGTAGCGGTAGCGGTAGCTTAGCTCAGACTGCGATCAGATCTCAAGATTTAGGTCGATTGCTGTTATTGTTTTGGTTGGCTCCGTGCCGGTTTCGTGCCTTGTTTGTGGTTTTTTGTTGCAGATTTCCAGTGCTTGACGTGTGTTTCCGTGTGTTCCTGCTTCCTGGATTGGCAGTGGATGTCGTCACCCCCCCCCCCCCAAAAAAAAACAAACGTCATGGTATCAATCATTAATATGCGTGCAGACAAGGGGAAGAAAAAAAAAAAAAAAAAAAAAAACATACAGCGGGAACGGTAATGTGATATAATGTGGTTTATATCACTGTACAACGCGGTACATTACGAGACGTTTCTTTATTATATTTTAACGTTACAGTCAGCTGTTCGGTCTCTCTCTACATCCCGTGTGTCTGTCCATTGAGCTGTGACACTGAGAGCGCCCCCTGCAGGTTTGGTAACCGGTTATGAAGCGTTTTGCTTTTGAAGATGGTTTCTGGTTTTATATTGTTTTGTACTTTGCATCGTTTCTCTATTTGCAGAGCGTTTGATGATGCTGCATTTGTCTTTGTTTTTTGCAGCACGTTTTTTCATTTGCACCACGTTCCTCTTTTTGTACCTCGTTTTGAGTTTGTGAATTTGAATCGTTTCTGTACTTGAAGCCGTTTTCCTTAACTGAGACGCATTAGGCCCTTGCAGTGCGTTTGGCCCTTGTCGGCCACCATAGAAATAACCTATAATCACTATTAAATCTTCGACAGTGCAAGCTGATCTGGAGGAAAACGGAAGAGCGGGACGGACCAACAAACTTTTCATGCTCCATTAGCTTGGCTGGCTCAGGCACAGCGCCCTCAAGGGCCAGCGGCGGTATTGCAGCCTCATACTGCGCCAGGTGAGTGGTTTCTCTCAATCGCAGAGCCTCTTATGACCTCCAAACCTCATTTTGAGAGAGAAAACACACCAAAACCTTGGATTTCTGTGAGATAAAGAAACAAGAAGTCGCCTGCTCTTCATTCTGCGGAATAATAATTAAAAGAAAGAAATAAAAATCTGCAGATGAGGTGTTAAGGCCGTGACAGTTCTCCTTGCATGTGTTAATCCTCTCCTCAGCAACGCTCTCTCTACAGGCAGCTTTTGTACATTTCCTCGATTAACACCCCCTGCCTATTTTAGGAGCTCAGGGAGTCATTTCATGGTAACCACATTTACTTAATTACATCAGAGAGACAAAAAGAAGCAGAGAGGAAGAAGTCTGCGAGGCAGAGTGCTGAGCTCCAAGAAGACGCTTCGGATCAACTCAGAACATATTTACTGTTGAATGGAGGTTGTAGTTGGACCGGCAACCCTCCACCTCACGGGGTTCCTTGGTTCTCATGCTGCCACGTTGAATTTCGGTCCTGATATTGTGCACGAAGAAGATCATTTCGGTTCATTCCTGTTTGGCTCGCTGGAGATAATCAAGTTAGTCATCGTTTCTTTACATGCACAACAGTAAACTTTTTTTTAAAAACTTTCGAATAATTTTTTCCCTTTGCAAAGAAAAAGGAGCATTTGCAATTAGTTGCAAAGATGTTCCGAAATGTGTAAAAGGTGAGAAACATAATATTTTTGGTTCGTTCTGTCTGAAAAGAGATAAAAATCCATGTAAACGAAATAATTCTTCTTCTCTTTCCTCCTGCATTCCCCTAGTCATCCCTTGCTTTTCTGACTTGGACTGGTACTTTCAAGACAGTTTCAGAGTGGCTGGTGCCAGAGGGATTCTGCTCTGTATCTTGTGACCGCTGAGGTTATTTTGGGTGCCAATATCTGGTATTTGCAGTATTAGATTTCAGCCTGTAAGCTCATTCTTAAAAGAACAAACAATTCATGCACTTCCAAGAAATTTTTGCAAATTCTATTATTTCTGAAATATTTTCCCTTCTGTTTGGCCTTAATGATTAATAGTCACAAAGATGCTCCAGACTGGCCCGATGCTGAGCGAGGTCACCATATTTGGCAACAGTGACTAAAAGAGGTTGTTTTAGCTGTAACCTTGTCATGCTCCTGTGTGTGCCAGTGCCTATTAAAATTATTCAACATTGCCTTTCGTCTGTCCGCAGCAGCTGGAACAGAGATGTCGTCCTGGAAAAACTCTTCCCAGTTAAAAAATGATCCTCAGTGGACGGAGCAGAGCTGCTCATCCATCTGTTGCACAGCAATCCACAAATGAAGTGTCCCAGTCCCTGGGAGCGCAGTAATCTGTTAAAAGTGTCTCATTTTGTTCTGAAATCGCCTCTTTCAGAGCAGTGTTTCCCCATCCTGACCCCAGAGAATCCCCACACTGATTCACAGCAGATTCAGGTCTGCATCAAACTACAGAAACTTTAGGATTCATTTTGGATTTGGTGTGTTGGAGCTTCTTGGAAAATCTGATTTTCAGCATAATCAGACCAGGGGTGTAAGATTCTGGTCCTCGAGGGACACGGTGTTAGTTGACGGTCTGAATGACCAAACACCATCCATCGTCTGTACCTTTCTGCTTTCCTAACAGGATCAGGGGGATCTGCTGGATCCTATTCCAGCTGTATTCAGGCTTTTTTCACTTTTACTTACCACTTATTATTTTGGGTATTTTTTATCTGAGCTGTGACTTAAAAGCTACAAGAGCATACTCACTCTTATATAGAAAAATATAACTTGTTGGGCTGAACAGCTCACAGTTTATAGCCTGGTTTAGTGACATGTCGGGTCCCCTGGTGAAGAAACCCTGGTTGGGCCTCTGGTCAGGGGTGGACTGGCCATCGGGCATACCGGGCATTTGCCCGGTGGGCCGATGGTGATTTTGGGCCGGGCCGGCCCAAAAAAAAAAAAAAAAAAAAAAAAAAAAAAAATCTTTTTTTGGCCCGGGCAGGCCCATCGGCCCATTTGATTTTGTTTTTTACCTGACAACAACTGGTACCACTGGCCGATTGGTTATGATGAGTTAGATTATTAGGTTATGGGCTGAAGTCTCGCGCCCCAAGGGGCCTCGCGCCCCAAGGGGCCTCGCGCCCCAAGGGGCCTCGCGCCCTGGGCCGTTTTTTTTTTTTTTCAAATTCTTTTTTTTTTTCAAATTTTTTTTCGTTTTTTCCCTTATAAATATCAACAGTCACGTTCCATTACAGACCTAAATGTGTACTAGTCTGTGCATATCAATAAATATATGTGCAATGATGCGCGTGTCTGTTGTTCAACACAACTGCGTCAAACCAAGCGCAGACACAAGGTGCTCTGATCCAGACGGGTGGAGTTGGAACAAACTGTCACACAATGTCGAGAGAACGAGACAGAATCAGGAAATTTCCATCAGGGGATGAAAAAAGAAAAAAAACTAAAGAAAATGGAAGAGTTTAATGCCTCTCTGAAAGGCTCGTTTGATAAATTTGTTACAAAAATCACCGATCCAACCGGGTCTCAAGCAGCCGTGGGGCCCCGCATCGAGGCAAGCCAAATGATGATGAGGCAGGGGAAGTTATCCAGTATTTTGCTAATGTGAGAGTTAAAATTGCGCATATAGACACCCGATCCGACCCGAAAAACCCCAAAAATTTCGCGCGCGCTCGCTACGCTCATGCGCGAGGGCCCCCCCCAGCCTGAAAATCACAGGACTTATCTGTGGTGGTGAAAGAAGTCAGCAGTATGAATTTGAAAGGTGTGTGAGCATCCCTTCATGATAAACAGAGGGGGAACGCATTCTGACAGCAGTATTTCACGCTGTCAGAATGCGTTCCTCCTGTTTAAAATGGGTTATTATATCATTGTAGATATCTGAAATGTTCTTTTTGACTAGGAACAATTGAATTACAGATATCTGCAACACATATCCAGTCTAGCTATTAAATGTTAAAACGGCTTGCCATACAAGTTTGCTGGTCTACTCAGAAACAATACTAAGTACATCTATAACGGGACTGGGGGGGATGGTGTAGGTTTAGGTTTATTAGACAAGAACATACACACCAACAAGACAGTGTACAAGCGGTGTCACAAGAACGTTTGTTTTCATTCATAGGCTTCATTTTCTTTCCATCAATACCTGGTGGGCCGGTCTAGGCTCAAAATGCCCGGGCCGATTTTTTGTCCCAGTCCAGCCCTGCCTCTGGTTAAACAATCTTCTTCATGTATTCGTGTTGAACAACCGTCATCGAGTCACGGTTAGGTGATACTCGTCGGGTCCCCTGGTTGAGCAACCTTCGTGGGCTCCCTTGGTTGAGTGACTTACAGGTATGTGTATATATATATATATATATATATATATATATATATATATATGTATATACACATTTTCCCTCCAGTTCTGCAGCGGCGTTGTCAGGCGTCGTCCAGCAGCGCCATGCCGGCGTCCTGAACCACCACAGGCCATTTTTGACTCTTTCGGTGTGAATCCACAGTAATATGGAAGTGTGTGGACAAATGGGGCTCAAGACAAAACAAAGACTATGGTAGCCGGAGGAATCTGCGATCAACATACAATCATCAATGACATGAAACCTTCTCCAACTATCCTGAGACGATTTGCATACCAGAAGACATGCTCGCGCCTTCAAAGTGATCAATGGACAGTAGAAGTTTGCTTCCTCTTTTTGGAAGAGGATAAAACACATCAGGCTTGAGATGCTTTAAACTTTAAAGCTTTGACAAATCTGTTTTCTCCGCCCCTGGTTTGGAAGAAGACCTTCCCCCCTCAGCTGAGTGCAGATCACTGGAAATCACTGCCAAGACGCCAAACGGCCTCAGATGTGAGGACTTTCATGGACTGCAGATTGCAGAAGGATGTAAAGGGAGCTGAAAATATACTTTCTGGGTTTCTGAGTGGCATGTGTTGGAGCAGCGTGATGTAAAGCAAAGACAAGCAAAGACAGGTTATCAGACAACTGAAATGAGTGGTAAAAAAAAGATACATATCTTAAGGCGCTCTCCTCGATGTCAGGATCACAATTCTTATATTGCGTGTTTTCTTTTCAAAAGGGTCAATACAATCTGTACAATATAGTCAAAATATTACAGGATCACAGTCTGGTATTCACAGATGTCTCCACAGCAGCTGGTCTAACCTTGTCTTTAAAGGGGTGTACTTCTTTTGGGATCTGTCTTACACTTAACAGCAATACGTCATTCAGTTGCCTAGCAACCTTGGTTCCTGGGTCAACCAGTGGCCCAGGTTGGACCGCTATAGAACTCAACAGAGCTGATGTACAGGACTGTCTCAGAAAATTAGAATTGTGATTTTCTGTAATGCAATTACAAAAACAAACATGTCATACATTCTGGATTCATTACAAATCAACTGAAATATTGCAAGCCTTTTATTATTTTAATATTGCTGATCATGGTTTACAGCTTAAGAAAACTCAAATATACTATCTCAAAAAATTTGAATATTCTGGGAATCTTAATCTTAAACTGTAAACCATAATCAGCAATATTTAAAATAATAAAAGGCTTGCAATATTTCAGTTGATTTGTAATGAATCCAGAATGTATGACATTTTTGTTTTCTTAATTGCATTACAGAAAATAAAGAACTTTATCACAATATTCTAATTTTCTGAGACAGTCCTGTAAGCGAAAATGTTTTTTATATTAACTCCCGACGCCTCTCGCAGCGAGCTTTCATAGAAAATGGATGGCAGCCGGACGCCTATGACGCCTGTGACGCTTTCGGTGTGAATCCACAGGTATTGTCCAGCAAGGGACAATATAAGGACCCACCTGGGTTCATTCATACACTTGACCCAAGTGTGCCAGATAAGTCTGCCATTTTGGGTCAACAGGCATGAGTAGATGGGTACTGGATCTACATGAAACTGCCTAAACAGTGATACTCCCATTGACCCAACATACATGGACATGCGGGTTGGGATTACGTAGGAGCTTGGATTTAGTGCTACATCCTGGTTCAGAGAATCTCACACAAAGCCAATAAGTGCAGCGGAGACAAGAGCTGTGACAGTGCTGCTTTACAGCTGCTTAAGCTACTGTGGTGATCTTTCAATCCAGAGGGCCAAGTCCAAAGACAGAAATACCCAAATACAATGTTTAGCACAACAACACGCAGAGATGATGAGTTTTCATGACACAATAAGGCAGTGAATACGTAAAAACAGGAGCAACCAAGCACCGGGCTGGATCCAAAGTTTAGTCTGGTACCATCTTCTCTGTGAGGTTAGTGGAAGACGTCAGGGTACCGTTCTGTTTGCAGGGATTAGTGCCGGAGATGGATTAAATGGTAAACCATTGCCAAGATCCCGGATCTCTTCGTTGTTCTGAGCAGCTGTGGGATTATTTGTCTCCACAACAAATCCAGAAGGTCACGTCATCATATCCACGGTGTCACAGCAACATAACCGGAGTGTGACTGCAATCCATCTGGACGTCACAGCAATCTACCTGCAGACTCAGAACCAGAGGTGTCAAGTGACGAAGTACAAATACTTTGTTACCTTACTTAAGTAGAAATTTTGGTTATCTATACTTCACTGGAGTAATTATTTTTCAGACGACTTTTACTTTTACTCCTTACAATTATCTGTACTTTTTACTCCTTACATTTTAAAAACAGCCTTCTTACTCTATTTCATTTGGGCCTTTAAATAAAAACTATCCAGTTAAATTGCTCCATCCGGATAGAGTGAATTTGGTTGTGGTTGTTTCAGATGTTCTTGTCCAGTTTTGTTCTTACATCCGTTCCCTCAGATTCCTGCAACTAAACTTGGATGTACATTCCAATAAAGGTTAGGATAAATGATAACATGCCTCTGAAGTTTGACTTTTTGCACCGTTACAATACTTATAGGCAACTAGTCATCATATCTGCTGCTCTCTGAAACACATGTTAATGCTCAATAGTACACATATATGCTTCTTTAATATATTTACATTATACTAAGATGCATTCATTTTCAATGGCTTTTGTCCTTAATGGCTTTTTTCCCCCTTACATTACTTTTACTTTTATACTTTAAGTACCGGTAGTTTTGAAACCAGTACTTTTATACTTTTACTTGAGTAAAAAACTTGGGTTGATACTTCAACTTCTACAGGAGTATTTTTAAACTCTAGTATCTATATTTCTACCTGAGTAATGAATGTGAATACTGAAGACACCTCTGCGTAGCTGCATATCACAAAGGTGAAAGCAACATAACCGGAGTGTGACTGCTGATAACCTGAGGGTCACAGGTTCAAACCTGAAGAGTGACAGGCCGGTGGGCAGAGAGTCACAGCAACATATCCAGAAGGAGTCAAAGCATCGTCTCATAGTTGGAGCTGATCTTTCCTACTTTCCTACGGGCTGATTAACTGTAAGATTGTTTTTAGTCAGCCGTGACTGATGCTTGGATGAAAAAAGGGGGAATTCCAGCCAGTGGTTCAATTAAGACCCTCAAAAATGATGTGACGCATGATTCAGAGGATAACTGTTGCATGTCGGCTCCCTCCCTTGTTTCTGCTGCTGTTGTGGTGAAACTTACAACCACAACATTCCTCAAGTGGGTTGACCATTTTGTATGCCTTCTGTTTTAACTTTCTATGCATAAACTTTACTTACATACATACATACATACATACATACATACATACATACATACATGCATGCATGCATGCATGCATGCATGCATACATACATACATACATACATACATACATACATACATACATACATACATACATACATACATACATACATACATACATACATACATACATACATACATACATACATACATACATACATACATACATACATACATACATACATACATACATACATACATACATGCATACATACATAGGACTAAATATCGTCGTCAACGAACCTTTATCACCTGAGGAAAACAAGACGAGACGCAATGAAAATGCTGGTCATGTGATAAAGATAATTAAATATATAATGCAATATCGTAGAAAAGACTAAAATGTAGATTACATTTTCGTTGACGTTCGTCATTTTCGTTGACCAAAACGAGAGGAAATGTTATAACAAAGATCCTAATATCCATAGTTTAAGTTGTTTCCTCTGGTTTAGTTCTGCTGGTGACGTTAGTCCTCAATCCCAGTCACGGCCACAAAATCACAGGAAAAAATAAATATGTTGAAAACTCAAATTAGAGTCTTCTGAATCTGGAATGAATGTATTCTTGAGTCTATAAGGTAACAATAATATAATAATAAGATAACCTTGTTTGAATTGTAAAATGGGTTTGGCTAAATACAATCTTTGACTAAAACTAGACTAAAATGGTCAGACTTTTAGGCGACTGAAACTTGAAACGACTAAAAGGAGAATGAACGTGACTAAAACTAATAAAAACTAAAACGATAGCTTGACCCGAAGACTAAAATTGAAACAGACAAAAACAACACTACATACATACATACACACACACACATGCGCACGTGCATGCGCACACGCACACGCACACACACACACACACCATGGATGTATTATAAAACTGGATGGGACGTCAAAAATGGCCGCCCATTCATTTCAATGCATTCTGCTCAGCCACCGCTTCCGCCGAAAAAATCTCTGACTTCCGGGTTTACTTCCGCATACAGCGGCCCATAGAGCATGCGCAGTTGAGTCACCTCCCATGATGCTCTGGGGCCTCCCATCATGCCCCGGGGCAAAGACGCTAATATTAATATAATATGTATTAATATAATATCTTAATTAATGTATATTATTACATGTATAGTATTACATATATTATTAATGTATTAATATAATATAATTACATAATATATATTAATATAAACATCCGTGGAATGCACGGACACGGCTGTCACGTCAGCCATGACGTTTTGACAGATATAAAGTCCATGACTTAAAAATATAGAATACAAAGATTATTAGATTATTAGATAATTGCCGGTGATTACAGCTGGAGGTTCCTGTGAACAGTTTTAGAGGCTTCTCTTTTACTATTGCGGTCTATGGGAAAAAAGCTTTCTGGGTCACATGGGATTTTCTGTTGCAGTACCGCGGCTGGCCACTGGGAAAAATCGGCGCGCCTTCTGAGTGCCAGACCCGGGGGCTGACACACACACACACACACACACACACACACACTGTGTGTCTGTAACTGTAAGAATGTGGAGTAATCTTGAACGCAAATAAACCTGATGAACAAGATCAGAAACGGGATTTCATATTTTAATCAACATTGGTGACCCCAGGTGACCCCAGGTGACCCCAGGTGACCCCAGGTGACCCCCAGGTGACCCCAGGTGACCCCAGGTGACCCCCCAGGTGACCCCAGGTGACCCCAGGTGACCCCAGGTGACCCCCAGGGAAGTGTCCAGAACATCCTCTAAAACCCAGGTGGAATAAGTTGAGGTTTTACCGTTCTGACATCTGACTGTAGCCGTTCACCACCTGACGGCGTCTATCAGAACCAACATGCCAATAAGAACATGTGTGAGAGATTCACTTAGCTCTCCGTTTCTGGTTCATCGTCTTCAGCCTTTAGTTTATTTCTTCCCATCATCCCTGACAGCGCTGTGTTGTATATCAGCACCAACGACTGTCTATCCTCATCTCGATAGCAGCCAGAGTTTTTTTTAATTAGCACGCCATGTCTTTGTGGGAAAGTTACAGAACACTAAAGTGTCACATTAACTGTGGTTGGAAGCACTGCTGAGAAATGCTTAACAGCATGCGTGCTGGAACTTGTCCTGATAAAATCTGCTCAGAACGGAGCCAGCACGCCGGGCATGTTGCACAGCATTTGTACGTTCTCGCGCAGCATCTTGGTTCGCTCACGTGTGCAGGTTTTCCCAGTTTTCCTTGACTAACCTTTTTTTTTTTAAACTCTTGGTGCTGTGAATGCTGAAAGTTACAGATTTGTGTTTTACCAAACAAGAAAGTTCTGAGTTGAACAAGCTGAATTTATTTGGCAGTCTTCTTCAACAGACTCTCACATTCTAGGCTTGCTGTGAGCTAAAGGACGCTTCCAAGATTATATAATTTGTTGGATTTTGTGCCACCACTTGATCATGTTTTTATACCTTCAGTCAGTAACCATTTTAGTTTCATGCATCCAGAATGGAACACAGCGCCTTATAGTATTAGTTCTGTGCTCCACAGAGCTCCATTGTTGTCCAAAAGCAAATAAAGCTCATGAGGTCAAGATAAAGCATCAGTGGGTCATTTGTTTGGGGGAGTAGTACTTTGTGCTCTTGATGACTGCATTAATCAGAGCCAACATTTGTATGCAGGACACATCAGACATAGAAGGCTTAGAAGTGGAGCGGCATATGGGATTGTCCATGTTGGTTATTAGCAGTGGCTATCTGGGCTATATGGGTGTCTTATGTGAGTCCCGCTTGGGCCAATCATATTATTAAGTGGATAATTCACACAGGGCTAATATCACAGGTCTCATTCGGCTCCTATTCATTGAAAATGTTTGTAAATGAAAGAGAAGTCATGTAAGGAGCTGTACGCCTTTTGAACGAGTCTAGCAGAGAGGGGCCAACCGGAAAAGCCAAGTTTCGGAAATGATGCCACACAAATGCCTCACAAATGCCAGAACATTTTGGAGGTGCATGTCAGGTGATGCAGAGGCCTTGGGGAGGGGAGTTCTATGGTGGCCGAGACCCGCCATTGCTGAAAATAAAAGTAATGCTGCAAACAGAAACAAACGCCGCTGCAAATAAAATAAACGCTTAGCAAATAAAATAAACCCCGCTGCAAATAAAATAAAAAAACGACACAAATAAAAAAGCCACAACGGAAGGGAATTACCTCCAACTATTTACAATTCAATTCAGTTTATTTGAGAAGGGACAGTGTACATTCATATACATTTAGAATTAAAAATGCAAATGCACCCAATTTTAGCTACAGAGCTAGTTTCCATTGGCAGTCCCCCACCAACTATTTTTGCCGATGCACCAGTGTTTTTTACATGAGAGGAGAAGAAGAAGACGAAAAAAATGACACGTCGCTATGTGTCATTTTTTTCGTCTTGAACACGTTGAACACTAACCTTTTCACTTATTTTCTCGTTCGTTGTTCTTCTTATTCCTCGCTCTTCTTATTTCTTCCTTTTCACTTACGTCCTCTTCGTCTTCTTCTTCTCTTCTCACGTAAAAAACCCTGGTGCATCAGCAAAAATAGTCCCCGTTAATTCACTTCCATTGTGGCTTTTTTATTTGCGTCGTTTTTTTTTATTTGCAGCAGCATTTATTATTTTATTTGCAGCGGGGTTTCTTTTTATTTTCAGCGTTTCTTTCATTTGCAGCGGCGTTTGTTTCTGTTTGCAGCGTTACTTTTCTTTTCAGCAATGGCGGGTCTCGGCCACCATAGTGTTCACATCAGTGCTCTCCGTCATGACTGGAAAAGCATGAATGAGGCTTTACCAGGACCCTCCCCCACACCGTTGCCTGCAGACACTCGCTGTTGTACTGCCCTCCAACCCTTCGGTGAACAAACCGCAGAGCAGTTTACGCGCCACTTTCCGAATCAGAGTATTTCTTTTATCAGTTAATTTAGTCAAGGTTGCTTTTAGTGGCTCAAGCGGTCCACATCCACGCAGTCTGCCTTGTTTGTTTGTTTGTTTCACCAGTTTTAAAGCAGCACTACGTAACTTTTCCACCTTAATCTAATATTTCATCATCATCATTGTGATGGAACATCAACTTCCAACAGGTTTAATGAACCTCTGTCATGGTCTGAGGGGTCTGTATCTCCTTCACTGGCACTATGTAACTTTGAGGAGCATGGTAGGAACCCTGCCACACTAAAAAACTACACATTTTTACGGCTTTGACTGCTTTACGGCATACGTCACTTCCCCCTCCTTCCCCATTCGTAGTGGAGACCAAAGCTGGGCGGGGCGTGGAGCAGAGCTCAGCAGAAGCTGGTGGTGAGCTGAACGCAGAGTTGTTATCATGGCCGAAGCAGCAAAAAATCAGAAGAAAATACAAGTTTTATCGGAGGAGGCGATAAAAGAAAGCGGGAGAGTAACAAGCTAAATGCCCAGACAAAAAAAAAAATGCCCGGACAAGAATAAACATTGTCCCGGCGTTCACTCGCTGGCGTGAGCTGAAAGACGAGGAGGGATGTCCAACAAGAGAGACACAATTGTTATGATATAAACAAATGTAAATGTAGAGTTCTATGTTCAATAAGAATCAAAATTAGAATGTTTTCACATACAGGGGATTCGTCTTGGGTTCTAGTATTTTTCCTGAGAGCTGTAAAATTGTGCAGGGCTGATCTGCAAAATATAAGGAATGGGCATTCAGTTATTCACAGGTTATAAAGTATGTTTTTATTTTGTCAGTAAGTATGTTGGACTACTAATTTATGACGAAGTCCCTCTAAAAAACGTGACAGGAAAAAGGTGCAGAGCGTATGAATTTGTAGGGTGCATTATCTCGCTGAAACAACTCAATAAAACCAAGTTGAACTTAGTGATTTTCATCGTCATATTATATTGTTTAGCCAAAAATAGATACATTACCTCTTCACTATCCATCCTGCGAACGACCGCTGAAAACAGAAAAGTCGTTTTGAAAGTCCGTCCCGTCTTATTTCATTCACTATTTAAACAAATGCAGTGACGGGGACAGGAGTTTTCCGGCAGTACGCGCTGGTGCTCATGGGAAATGTAGTTCTTTCTGGTAAAGCACTACCGCTTTTGTCCAGAGGAGCCGCCAAACTCAACAAAAGCTGAAAGTTAAAGTGTGCTGCTTTAATAAGTAGATTTGAGATCATCTGTTCTGATTTTTTAGACACAAGAAAGTAATCCATTGAAAGGTTCCTGGTTTTAATGAGCCAATGACAAAATCTACAATTTATCTACAATAACAGAACATTTTTAATGTGCTTAAAAACGCGTGCCTCTGTACGACCTCTTGATTGCAGCTATGCCTGATGGGTAATATTCTACTTAAATGCCAAACTGTGTGGGAAATGTGCAGTTTAGTGAACCTGACACTTTCACCCGTTCTTTGAATCAACATTTGCTGATTATTACAGCTTTATGTGAACTCATGGGTCTGGATCAGTCTGTTGTGCTCGGTCCTGCCGTTGGTGTGTGACATAAAACTGTCCTCTACAAGCAGAGTTTGGTGATTCCTGACCAAATGTGATGCTTCCTACGACTGTTTCTGTTTTACTTATTGACCCTCATTGTTTCAGTGGTTAATTACACACTTGACTATCATCCTAAAATCACTGACTTTGAGCAAAATTAGCTAGAAAGGTTCATGCGGCGCTGAATCCAAAATATGAATAGTCGTAATTGGGGACTGCAGTTGGGATCCGGCATTTCTCAACTCTGGCAGAAAATGTTTGTGTCTAACAGAGTTGGGCCCGTACTTCAGCCCATCTTCTCATTGAGATTTGGTTCATCTTAATTTTATGCGTGAAGGTCAGTGTTGAAGGTTGCGGAGGTGAAGGAACTACCTGATTTGCCACGTCAGCGTTGGCGACAGCTGACCGAGCCGGACGCAGCCCGTTGATGAAGATGGACGTGGTAAGGAAGAAGATAAAAAGACGGCGGGTGAAAAATGAGAGGATGAAAATGGAGATGGAGATACTTTCAGATACCGAGGAACACTGCAGAGGTGCTTTGTAACAGTCTTGAACAGAGCTGTGACAAATGTTTACTTTAAAAACCCCTTTTTCATTCAAACTCACACACATCTTTGAGGGTCTAGACCAGGGGTCGGCAACCCAAAATGTTGAAAGAGCCATATTGGACCAAAAACACAAAAAACAAATATGTCTGGAGCCGCAAAAAATGAAAAGTCTTGTATCAGCCTTAGAATGAAGACAACACATGCTGCATGTAGCTATATTAGTTAGAACTGGGGGGAGATTTTTTTTTTTTCTTATGCACTTCGAGAAAAAAGTCAAAATGTCGAGAAAAATGTAGAAATTCTCGAGAAAAAAGTTGAAATGTCAAGAAAAAAGTCTAAATGTCGAGAAAAATGACGAAATTTTGAGAAAAAAGTCTAAATGTCAAGATTAATGTTGAAGTACAATCTTGAGAAAAAAGTTTAAATGTCGAGAAAAAAGTCGAAATCTCGAGAAAAAAGTCAAGATTTTGGGGGAAAAAGTCGAAATGTGGAGAAAAAAGTCAAAATTTCGAGAAAAAAGTTGAAATGTGGAGATTAATGTTGAAGTACAATCTTGAGAAAAAAAGTCGAAATGTCGAGAAAAAATTGGTAATGTCAAAATTAAAAAGGAAAGGAAAAAGGAAGAAAAAAAGAGAAAAAAGGAAAAAAAGAAGAAAAAAGAAAAAAGAAAAAAAAGAAAAAAAGAAGAAAAAAAAGAAGAAAAAAAGAGTAAAAGAGATAAAAAAAAGGGAAAAAAAAGAAGAAAAAAAGGAAAAAAAAAAGGTCAAACATTTTTGAAAAAGCTCCAGGAGCCACTAGGGCGGCGCTAAAGAGCCGCATGCGGCTCTAGAGCCGCGGGTTGCCGACCTCCGGTCTAGACGGATGTTTACAGTTTCATCTCGGGTCAGATATTCAAAGTCTGACCTTGGAGTCAGCGCTTTTCAATCAGACACAGTTTTTGGTCTTTTCTCACAAACTGAATGCTTTGTAAAAGTTTGATAACGAAAATCTATCTGCTGAATTCCAAACAAAAAACAAGAAAAGAAAAGAGTCGAATCAGATCTTTCAGTTTTAAATGGTTGATACACACGAATGACGCAGGACAAATAAATGCACTTTTTACTGATTACATTCAATTCTTCATCATTAACGATAATAATCTCTTTACTGACCTTCATCTTAATGCGACAATATTTAAATTTCTGTGTTTACACGTCTTAAAACTGTGACTATGATCGGCGTAGTCTGGACGGCTGCATGTGATTACTGCTGACCTTATTTAGATTACCGGAGCCGTTTACGTGCCACTTTCCGAATCAGAGTATTTCTTTTATCAGTTAATTTAGTCTGTGTTGCTTTTAACGGCTCAAGCGGTCCACATCCACGCAGTCTGCCTTGTTTGTTTGCTTGTTTCACCAGTTTTAATTAGTAGATTTGAGATCATCTGTTCAGATTTTTTAAACACAAGAAAGTAATCCATTGAAAGGTTTCTGGTTTTAATGAGCCAATGAGAAAATCTACAATTCATCTACAATAACAGAACATTTTTAACGTGCTTAAACTCCAACGCGTGCCTCTGTACGACCTCTTGATTGCAGCTATGCCTGATGGGTAATATTCTGCTTAAATGCCAAACTGTGTGGGAAATGTGCAGTTTACTGAACCTGACACTTTCACCCATTCTTTGAATCAACATTTGCTGATTATTACAGCTTTATGTGAAGAAAACGCTTTATTTTTCCGCGGCTGCAGCCACATGAATGTTTTTAGATTCTAAAATGTGAAACCTTTTGTTCAGGTTACACCCGAACCCCCATTAATCCATCACGTCTGAGTAGGAAACAGAAAATACGCTGGAGAGGACGGAGCTGGTTGTCCTCCAGCTGGAAGGTCGACGGATCAGCATGTGTCCAAGGACAATGACCCCCCCCATGTCCCAGACGTCAGTGTCCTCATCGTCACGGCCTGGGAACATGGCGACCCCTTAAAGGTGTTAGATGCTGATCTCATGATGAAATCTGAACGTAAGAAGAGAAATACAGGCTGTTTAATGTTATCAGTACTGGAGGTGAGGGGGGATGAGGGGGGATGAGGGGGGATGAGGGGGATGAGGGGGGATGAGGGGGATGAGGGGGGATGAGGGGGGGTGAGGGGGATGAGGGGGAAGAGGGGGATGGCCTCCCCCCTGAAATAAAAACGGTCCAAATCATCCCCCCTGTAAAACTGCCATCCCTCCTTTCCATCCCTTATGTCATTTCATCAATGAATGTGGTTTTACTGCTATTTCAACATTTAGAGTCATCACCAGAAAAATAACACCAGAAAAATAACTTATTTGACAATTTTCACCTGTTTCAAGTAAATTTTCACTTGAAATAAGTAGAAAAATCTGCCAGTGGGAAAAAGATGTATCTTCTCATTACAAGCAAAAAAATCTTGTCCCACTGGCAGATTTTTCTACTTATTTCAAGTGAAAATCTACTTGAAACAGGTGAAAATTGTTGTTTTTTCCAGTGATGAGTCTTGTTTTAAGCGTAATGAGATTTTTTTACTAAAATGAGACATTTTAACTAGAAATAAGACAAATGTTCTTGTTAAGATTGTGAGTTTTTGCAGTGATCCATGTTACTTATCCTGTGAAGGACAGAGTCATATTGATAAGTTCAGAAAAGTGTTTTTTAAAGATATTTAAAGCTTACAGAAGGCTGCATTTAACTGCTGCTATGTCATTCCTGATTCCTGTGTTTTGGTCACTGCTATTATTTGTAATATATTATATTATTTGTAATCAGCACAAATTATCTGTCCCCATATGATCAAATCCACCACCCCCCCTGATTTTTTTTTACAACTCGAGTACTGGTTACCATTAATGTTTTTTTGAAGGCCTTTTATCAATTTTGTGCTTTAATTTCCTCCTGTTTGGATGAATCCCCCCCCTCACGCTTCAGAATCTTTTAACCAGACCTAGACATCAGTCCTGCACGTCCTCCCTCACTACACCGCAGGATTGTATGTGCTTGACTCTTTGTGCTGCCTCTTGCCCAGGTCTTCATAATAAATGAGAAACTTATGGGCAGAAATATGTGCCACTAGAAACTGAATTTGAATTGCTCAACTTGAATAATTGCATTAAAAAACTGAATCTGAATCACATAATTTGAATTTGTATGGTTTAATTTGAATAATTGCATTAAAAAACTGAATCTGAATCACATCATTTGAATTTGTATTGTTTAATTTGAATCATTGCATTGAAAAACTGAATCTACATTCAGTTCTCACAATTTAAATTCAGTTCTTGCAATTAAATTTCAATTTCACTGTGCCAGACATCCGGGTCTTCCGGAGGAACAGCAATCAAGTAGCAGAAATTTTTCTACAAAACGGCAAGACATAAATCTACACTTTTTACACAGAATGGAGAAAACACAATAGGTTTCGAAATATCTAGCTCCCATTGGTCGTTTATATCGTTGAAAGAAAAAAGAGGTTATAGTAGGCTACGTGAAAAGGAGTTCTTTGTATCTGCACTCGATTGCTGTTCCTGCAGAAGACCCGGATGTCTGGCACAGTGAAATTGAAATTGAATTGCAAGAACTGAATTTGAATTGTGAGAACTGAATGTAGATTCAGTTTTTCAATGCAATGATTCAAATTAAACAATACAAATTCAAATTATGTGATTCAGATTCAGTTTTTTAATGCAATTATTCAAGTTGAGCAATTCAAATTAAAATATAAATTATTCAAATTCAGTTTCTAGTGGCACATATTTCTGCCCATAAAAACTGTTCTCAACTGACTTACCTGGTAAAATAAATAAAATAAATAAAAATAAGAAGATCCTGCTGATGACAAAGGCCCGGCATGTCACCGTGCCCCTGGTTGCATTTCCGATCGTCTTGTTCCGACCACTCCAACCTTAATATCAGTCTCTGATCTTCTTCCCGCTGCAACATGACATAAAAGTCGACTGATTACGTCTGCAGCTCGTTCCCGACGCCACTCCCTGTTTTATGTTGTTCAGCTTTCCTCCTTTTTCGTTTGGGGTTTTCATTTCCCCGTCAGTTCAATGCCTTACTTGGCATCTTTATCCTTCCAGCAGCGCCACACGGAAGCATTTACATGCCGTCTGACGGACCGCATGGCACTGAAATGCCGTAAAGGTCTCTCTGTGTTTTGTGAAATCTATTTAACCAAGTACGACAGCTTGTGAACAAACAAATGCAAAACAAGCAAAAAGGAAAGGAAACTGAACGGCTGACTGGTTCCCGTGCCGCCTGCGAGCGGCTCGGCCCGCGGGCCGGTGCCAGGACCTGCTGGTGCCAGATCAGCTCCCAGCTGGCCGGGGACTGACCAGTGATCCCCAGACAGGAGGGGAAGGAGCGTGTTGGGGGAAGGACGTTTGGGAAGGACGAGGGAGTCGCAGCCTCTGGACCTCCTGGTCCCATTATCAAGCTGGAGGCGGCTCCAACCATTCCCCTGGTTCTGTAGAGAGGGATACCTGCTTTTTAAGCACTAGGTCAAAATGAACCGGGCTGAACAAGACAATAGATGGATATGGTTAAATGATGGGACTGCTGGGAAACAATGATCTGTATCTGCTTAGAGCTCCTGGGATAATTACCCACAAAACAATCACTGTGAACTGGTTAAACTTCATCCGCCGACCTTTCACCAATGGACTCAAAGACTTAAAGCCGTGAACTGTATGGAAAGCATAGCTGCAGGTTTATGACTCCGGATGGACTGGTATTTAGAGAAGTGGACCCGTCATTAAGTTCCTAACTGAATGAATGAAAGATGATCACTCAGTTCCATAGATCAGATTGAATGTGATAGTCCTAACACTTCACCTTATCCTGTGTCTACTTATTTTTGCTTTATTTCATTTGGTCTACATGGTCATTGTATATTTCATTTCATTTCATTTTATTCTTTATTTCATTCAAAATATAAAACAAACAATTCAATACAAATACAAATACAAATGTTCATAAATTGTGAATGAAAAGGGAGCAGAAAGAAGAAGAATCTTATCTAATCTGCCCCTTTTTCCAGGAAATAAATTCACAAATAACATAAATTGAAAATTTTAAAAACAACAACTAAGTAAATAAAAAACTAAAATAAAATTACCACCGTCTATGGGTATGTCAATCAAACTTAACTAACATATTTCATTATATTTACAGGCTTTAATTGTTCTTTTGAATGTAATGTTTGATTTGGATTCTTTGTTTTCTTTATTCAGATTGTTCCATAAACTGATTCCTTTCATAGAAACACAACGTTCCATCAATTTAGTCATGAATCTTGGTTTTTTTAAGATTTGACACACTGTGTGAAATTCTCTGTTAAAGGAGCATGAGGCTCCTTTTAAGAAATGAGACTCTCTAGCGCCACCCTTCACCACGACGGCCGTTGGGGGTACTGCAGCCAACAGTGAAGCCGGCACGGGAGAACGGGGAGAACGTACATGCAGCGTCATGTGACGTCACATCCGCAGGACAGCGCGGGAAATTCCGGCCCCGAATTGCAGCACATTTTGCAGCACACAGCCTGTTCAAGGCAACGGAGAGATACACTAGAGGAAACATTCTTTTTGGTTTGGAACGCTTCATCTGACATTATTACTAGAAAACTTAAAACGTATACGGATTTCTTTCATAAATCCTGCCTCAAGCTCCTTTAAGGAACTTGTTTTAATAAATGTAAAAAAAACAATGATGGGCCTGGAGAGGCTGGTTCAGGTCTCAGGTTGAACCGTCCTGGACTCTGAGCTGATGAGGTTCAGCACGTCTACACATTAACGGGTTTAGGGTCAGCTCCTGCCAATAAGGCGTCGTCCAAAACCTCAGGATGACGTCACAGAGGGTTCGTTCAGGTTATTTTTACAGGGCCTCATTTAGGTTCCTGTCCACTGAGGGTTCATCAACTCCTACCTCAACCTTCAACATCAGGACTGGTTTTCAGAGGATTCATATTTCTGCTAAATATTAAATCAAAAACACCTGAAAATGAGCTGCACTGAGAAGAGACAGAAAAGGCCTGCAGGACGTCGCATACAATCCCCGCATAGTGCATTATTCATGCTGCAAATATCCGTCTGCTCTCGGCATGAGGCTTTTTATCGGTTACTTCATTATCCATCTTGTTTTTCAGTCTGCAGCCTTGAAGGAAGGAAAGACTGAGGCCCCGTTTACACGTAGCCGGGTATTTACAAAAACGGAGGCGTTTTCATGCGTTTTGGCCGTTCGTTTACACGGAAACGGCGGTCAAAGTCACCAAAAACGATCATTTCTGAAAACTCCGGCCAAAGTGGAGATTTTCAAAAACTCCGTTTTCCCGTTTGCGTCTAAACGGAGGAAAACGGAGGAAAACGGAGATTTAAGCTTCAGAACGTCACATTATGCACCAGAAACTCACCAGCGTCATGTGTGCGACCTGTGTTTACAATTAGTTTGGCCACCGTCAATATTTTCTTGTATTTTACCTGTTTAATATTCTAAAGTCACACTTAAAAGTAACTCCCCCCCCCCCGTCCAGCCTCCTGCTCATTCAAGCCTGTGAGCGCGTCAGCCAGCAGCATGAAGCCTGAATTATGGTTCCGCGTTAAATCGACGGCGTAGGGTACGCGGCGACGCGCAAGGTACGTGCGCGTCGCCGCGTACCCTACGCCGTAGGCTCTGCGTTAATGTAACGCGGAACCATAAATCAGCCTTAACTGGAAGTTACACACGTGTCATTTGTTGATGTTTTTCCAGGATTCTGATTGGCTTGCATGACGTTAAGAGCGTTTTCATGCGGGTCCGTGTAAACGAGGATTTTTTTGAAAACGTAGAGGGGAAAATATCCGTTTTTGTAAATACCCGGCTACGTGTAAACGTGGCCTAAGGCCCTCCACTGACATACCTGCTAGTGAACAGCAGATACATTTGAATATATCTATTTAAATAAGAAAAACATTTGTTGTCTTTGCAAAAAAAAAAGACTCATTTTAAAGGCGCTACATTTCATGCACACATTTTTCAGGAGGTGAGGTGATTATTTACAATTTGAAAGCATACATTTTGGAACATTGAGGTCAGAAATAGGTTTATACTCTTGCCATGTAACTGCAATCATCTGTTATGTCAAAGTTCTGTATGTTTATGACTTTTCTTTAGCTGTTTTTTAAAAATGATTGTGACAGTTGGTTTGAAATGGCTCTAGTGCCAAAGAGGAGTTAGAGACTGTGCAACAAGCTCCAAAACGAAAAAGCATTTAATTTGATTTTAATTAAAAGCAGTTAATGAATGGATCTCTGAGGATAGCAGCTCTTTTGGGGGAAATGGCCTGCAGGAGAAGAAGTTTACACATTCAAACACACTTCCATCGCTAATATTTCCAAGAGGTTTGATGTCCCAGAGCTTTCACACCTCCACACAAGATGGCTAGCCTCGTGGGGCAGATGAGGAGGAGGAAGAGGAAGCCGCATTCTTCCTCCTCTCGATGGCGGCGAGGCGAGGAGCAGATGGTGCGAGAGATTGGAAACATCGTTTGGAGTCGGCCATCCCTGGGCTAATGGCAAGCTGTGCTGGCAGCGCCGCGTGAGCGTGTGAGGGGCTGAAATTGTCTGACTGTGCATAGCTGGCTTGTTAAAGTGCATTTCTCCGTGTGTACGCACATGTGTGAAGATCACAGTGTTTGTGTGTGAAGCTTTCAAAAGTTTGTGAGTGGCACTAATGAAGAAATAAACAAGGATGGACGCCAGAAAGACTGAGGGTCATTATTTTTACAGACTCTCTCAAAAACATGCTCGATCGAAGCTCCAAAAGTTTTAATGCAGAACTAATCACAATTTGATGTGAACCCTAAAAGAGGTAAAGAAGCAGCAGGAAACAAGAGAAAGTAAACGCAAACAGGTATCATCAGTGTCACCATTCATCTCTCCTCTTTGCAGCCTCTTTAAACTGCAGAAGTTCTTGTCATGTCCATCCCTCCCACCTGCTCTTGGTTCTGAGCAGTACTGGAGTTGTAAAAAGAAATCAGGGGGTGGATTTTATCATATGGGGACAGATAATTTGTGCTGAATACAAATAATATAATATATTACAAATAATAGCAGTGACCAAAACACCTGCAGAAATACTGCAGGAATGACATAGCAGCAGTTAAATGCAGCCTTCTGTAAGCTTTAAATATCCACTGGGCTTACATCAAATACATCAAAACACAACAATAAAAAACACTTTTCTGAACTTATCAATATGACTCTGTCCTTCACAGGATAAGTAACATGGATCACTGCAAAAACTCAAAAGCTTAACAAGAATATTTGTCTTATTTCTAGTTAAAATGTCTCATTTTAGTAAAAAAAAATCTCATTACACTTAAAACAAGACTCATCACTGGAAAAAACAACAATTTTCACCTGTTTCAAGTAGATTTTCACTTAAAATAAGTAAAAAAATCTGCCAGTGGAACAAGATTTTTTTTCTTGTAATAAGAAGATAAATCTTGTCCCACTGGCAGATTTTCCTACTTATTTCAAGTGAAAATTTACTTGAAGCAGGTGAAAATTGTCAAATAAGTTATTTTTCTGGTGTTATTTTTCTGGTGATGACTCTAAATGTTGAAACCACATTCATTGATGAAATGACATAAGGGATGGAAAGGAGGGATGGCAGTTTTACAGGGGGGGATGATTTGGACCATTTTTATTTCAGGGGGGATGATTTTGACCGATTTTATTTCAGAGGGGGATGATTTGGACCGTTTTTATTTCAGGGGGGGGTGATTTGGACCGTTTTTATTTCAGGGGGGATGCAATCCCCCCTCATCCCCCCTCAACTCCAGTACTGCTTCTGAGGGAATTACATGTAAATTGCATGTTTGTGCTCAAAAACACTCACAAGTTCAGCTGGGGTTCCTTCAACATTTAAACGGGGATGGTAAATTCCAAAAGGATCTCGTTTAAAAATCCCCAAGCACTTTCTGGAGTCCAGACGTGGCCCGTTTGATCATTTTTATTGGAGCTGTCGGCCAATTACGGTTTGGTCCGGAAATACTTTACCAAAAAGTGTCCAAGTTGATGTTATATAATTGTGTCGGTGTGTGGTTTCTGCTCAGCTGTAGGAGGAGGTGTGGTGCAGCCGTTTGGGAGACATTAACGGGATGGACTAATGATCAAAGCTGTAGTAGGTTTGTAATTAGTCTCTCCCAGTTCCTATGCAGTGATGCGCTGGATCTGGGAGGATCGGGCTGGAACAACCACAGGAAGATGCACAGTGATTGACAACAGCACAAATAAAATCACTTTAAAAAGCCACCGTCTGCACTGTTTATACAGCTATAAAGTGGGAAGATGTCCTTCAGTAAAGGGTGGATGAACCTGGGCTTGAAGCACATTCACCTCCCAACATGTAGGAGTAAAAGTGTATGGAAATAACTATTAAAGCTGCTATGTGAGAATTACACCTAAAAACCTGGGTATACAGGACTGTCTCACAAAATTAGAATATTGTGATAAAGTCCTTTATTTTCTGTAATGCAGAAATGTCATACATTCTGGATTCATTACAAATCAACTGAAATATTGCAAGCCTTTTATTATTTTAATATTGCTGATCATGGCTTACAGCTTAAGAAAACTCAAATATCCTATCTAAAAAAATTACAATATTCTGGGAATCTTAATCTTAAATTGTAAGCCATAATCAGCAATATTAAAATAATAAAAGGCTTGCAATATTTCAGTTTATTTGTAATGAATCCAGAATTTATGACATTTTTGTTTTTTTAATTACATTACAGAAAATAAAGAACTTTATCACAATATTCAAATTTTCTGAGACAGTCCTGTATGTATTACAGCTCACAGCGGAAGAGACTCAAAAATGGAATAAAGTTCACTAATTAGTACATATCCAAGTCCTAGCACACAATACCATCAAAAGATTCAAAAAATCTGAAGAAATCTCTGTAGGCTTGGGATGACGTTGACAGTCTGTATCAGTTTTAGGTCCTCAGGTGCCAAAGCAAAGCAGACATGATTGTACAAAGATTAAACTCTGCTGTCTTCTCTGGACAAAACAGCATTTAAAATAAACTACGGCAAAGGGAAAAACTGTCTTGTGGTTAAATTAATTTTGAAAAAATGAACGCTCAAGACTTGAGCGGGGAGGGGCCAGAGAAAAATATCCACGATGAAGGGGTGGACAGGTTTTGGAGCAACAATGTTCCCATCCAGGCGGGGATTTTTGCATCTCTTCAGCAAGACAATCCTAAACTGGCCGTTGATTAAACTGAGCGTAGGTGCAGGTAAGCTGTTAGCTCGGACCATATATTTCTGCTGTTTGCAGTTTCATGGTGGCGACTACATGCATGAAAATCTTGTCTCATGACGGTAGAGACACATTTTGGACACAAAAGGACCACATTTAATCAAGGATCATCAAAACAGGATGTAAATAACATATTTATACGTGTAAAATCTTAAAATAAACACACTTTTAATTAGAGCTGAGGGTTTTAACAATTGATGTTGGCCCATCTGTGACTGCGTTTCCATGCATCAATAACCCTTTTAAAACCCGAATTTTGGCAATAACCCGAATTTGCATGGCCATGTAAACACCGATAACCCCTTTGAATAACCAAAATTTGCTCATATTCGGGTTTTTAAAAACCCGAATATGAGCCTTGGGTTAGTCCTTTAAAACCTGAATATTGGGTCATGTAAACACCAAACGGAATATCCCCATCAAACGGAACAGGAATTTGTTTTCTGCACATGTTCTGTTCACAAGGAATCCTGGTCTTTTGAGTCCAGGAAGTTCTTATAAACACAGAGAAACCAAGACCAGGAGGAGACTAATCACTTCATAAATGTAATGAAGGATATGAACATTTCTGCATTTGTAGACGCTAGAAAGTACCGGGATAGAAGATTTACAAGAAAGTGAGAGAAAAGTTGCGCGAAGCAGCATTTGTTTTGAATTTGGATACAGGAAGAAGAAGAGGAAATGACGGGAATTGTGTCATCACGTTCTCCGTGCGTCGCTGGTTTGATCCAGATATCCTGAATGATTAATCACCATGTAAACGGAATATTCCCAATGTTTCAGTAACCGGAATATTAGCAATAACCCCAATTTTGACTGCATGGAAACGTAGTCACTGTCTTATCGGTAGGTCAGTTGTGCACAGTTTGGTGAAAATGGGCTCACGTACGGTGGCTGAGACCCGCCATTACTGAAAATAAAAGTAACGCTGCAAACAGAAACAAACGCAGCTGCAAATTAGATAAACGCTTAGCAAATAAAATAAACGCTGCAAACAAAAAGAAACGCTGCTGCAAATAAATGAAATGCTGCAAATATAAATAAACCCTGCTGCAAATAAAATTAAAAAACGACGGAAATAAAAAACCAACAATGGAAGTGAATTACCGGGGACTATTTTTGCCGATGCACCGGTGTTGCACATTAAAAATTACACGTAGCGACGTTGAACACTAACCTTTTCACTTATTTTCTCGTTCGTTGTTCTTCTTATTCCTCGCTCTTCTTATTTCTTCCTTTTCACTTACGTCCTCTTTGTCTTCTTCTTCTCCTCTCACGTAAATAACACCGGTGCATCAGCAAAAATAGTCCCCGGTAATTCACTTCCGTTATGGCTTTTTTATTTGCTTCGTTTTTTTTTTATTTGCAGCGGCGTTTCTTTATATTTGCAGCGTTTATTTTATTGGCAAAGCGTTTATTTTATTTGCAGCGTTTCTTTAATTTCCCGCAATGGCGGGTCTCGGCCACCGTACTCACGTCTTCAAGCTGCCCTTCAGCTGACATCATGACTGCACGTTTGACCTGGAGTCACCTGGACCCCCGGCTGTCCCACCAGGACGCCTGAGGACGTCCACACCGCTGATCCCACGCTCGGCTGGACGTCCGGCCTCCTGCCACGGTGTTTATTGGTGTTGCTTGGAACCATCCAAACCTCTTCAGACGGAAGCAGATGCGACATAAAGCGATCCGGGGAGGACATCACAAACAGGCTGGCAGTCGACGGCGCAGCTCATTACAAGCGCGTTGTCCTGGTTTGTTTCCCGTCGGCAGATCGTCCCTCAGTTTTAATAGGCCTGAAAATACAGCCATAAAGATCTGAATGGCGTTTAAAGCTTTTCTGAAATCTTGGCGACTATTACAACTTCTCAAAGTCTAAACGAGTGCCTGGAGTTGGAAAACAGTTGTTAAGATCATGGAAACAAAAACAAAAAGCGTTCTGAATTAAAGTTTCTACATGGGAAAAGATTAAATGGCGTCGATAAAGAAGCGTGCAGGTCACGGGTCATTTATTACTGTCATAACTGTTTAGTTCTTAAGTCTCAGAACAAAAGGTTTTGAGAGAAATCCCCACATCGCTCAGGAGAATTCCTTAATGGTTTCTTGAATCATGTAAGTTTAATAGTGGCCCTTTTTCAGGAAATGCCAGTCCAGCTGGGAGATCCTGCAGAGATAAGTGGCGCCAAAAGGCATCTCTGACTTCACCCCCCCCTTTCCTCCTCTGCTCTTACAGAAAAATGTTGAGTGCAGAGTTTGCTTGCAAAACAAGGTAAATCTCCTCCTTCCAGCACAACGAAACCCCTCAGGGAAACCGGTCACAGGGCATAGCGATGCTCCGCGAGGCGTTTCTTCATTTTCTGGAAGCTGCCGGCCTCAATCGATTTGGTTTTATTGCGCGGAGGGTCAGAAGATGCATTTCAGAAAGTCACAAGATAATGAAACGGCTGGAAAATCAATCCGAACATGATTTCCCCTCTTTTTTTTCCTCTTCTTGTGAATTATCGCGCAACTTTACCTCGTAACAAGATAAGTTAATTTTACTTCATCAGTTCAGATAAATCAGTCTGTTGAGGGCAAAATGAGTCCAACTGGCTCCAGCCGCTGGAAAATGTACCTTTTTTTTTAACTGCTCCAATGGGACGTTTGACCTTCACCATATACTTTAACCTCATACTTACATTCTCCACAATAAGTGTGTTGTTGGAGCGTTGCGTGTGCTCTCAGCGGGGTGGAAGACATACCGCTTCCAATGAAATTAGCATTATTTGTGTACGACCGTAGGCCAGCGGGAGCGGGTGTAATTTTAATCAGTTTCATGAGGTTAATGGAGGTTTCTGTGGAGTCTTGAGTGGATCTGTGTACAACCTTCCTCATTGTACCTTCTGCGAGGGAATCATGAGACTTAATTTCCTCTTGGTGATATATTTCTATTAATTGGGATACTTGATGGTATCCCAGAACAACACAACTTTGTGGCTCACTTTGCGTTCAATACATGATGTTGTTGTTCATCTGAAGTCGCATCCAAGTTCGAGGCTTTTTATTTCACAACCTCAGATCAAAAGATAACAAGAAAAAGACTTATTTCTTTAGACACCCGAGATATTTATCCTTATCAGCTTCCTTTCCAGTTTTGCGAAACACAGATTTTGTCATTTTATTCGCACAACGCCGTTCAAAGAGAACTGGTTTTGATTGAATTTAGCGAGAAGGTGAAAGAGAGAAAGCGAAGTTATTTCAAACAGATGAATGTAATAATCTTTTATTAAAGCAGTGTCCATGAAGTCTTTGTTAGAGGGATCATTTTGTTAACAAATGTCTGAGAAAATGATTGAAATGTTCCTCAAAAGAAAGTTCGGAAGGGATTCAGTCATTTCTCGGTCCACCCCAAGTAATTTGATCTAACAATACGAGGAATCTCGAGAAAATTCAGCGAGTAAAAGACAAGGGCACAAACCAATAGTTTGGACACCCCGCTAAGATACCAAACCACCCGTTACCTCTTGCACACTGCAGATTGGTCAACATACTACGTACAATGTACTACACTTCACTACAGGACTGTCTCAGAAAATTAGAATATTGTGATAAAGTCCTTTATTTTCTGTAATGCAAAAATGTCATACATTCTGGATTCATTACAAATCAACTGAAATATTGCAAGCCTTTTATTATTTTAATATTGCTGATCATGGCTTACAGCTTAAGAAAACTCAAATATCCTATCTCAAAAAATTAGAATATTCTGGGAATCTTAATCTTAAACTGTAAACCATAATCAGCAATATTAAAATAATAAAAGGCTTGCAATATTTCAGTTGATTTGTAATGAATCCAGAATGTATGACATTTTTGTTTTTTTAATTGCATTACAGAAAATAAAGGACTTTATCACAATATTCTAATTTTCTGAGACAGTCCTGTAGTTTCAAAGACGGCCCACACGTTGACACTGACAAACGCGTTAAGACTAAAGAGACACACAATTAACTGACAAGTCAGTTACAACAGTGGGAGTCACACCAGGGAGTGTCCTTTCAAAATAAAACAAGTATTAATGTCATGGAAGTGGTGGATAGGACCCAGATGCAGGAAAGCAGGAGACAGGAGTTTCCAAAAAACCTGTTTATTTCTAACGTAAACAAACAAAAAGAACTGCTGAGCCGGATTGCAAAAACCAGATCATGAACGTGACAAAATCCAAAAACCAGACCTGAAACACGGAGGGACCAAACACTACGGACCAGCAGGGAGCAAGGGAAAGACAAGACACAGAAGGCTTGACGGGACAGATGGGAACAAGGGAAGTCAAGACGTAACTGAAACAAAGACATAGGATTTCAAAATAAAACAGGAACTAAATACCAAAACCATCGGTGCGTCCGAAATCCCATACTAAAAAGTATATACTAAAAAGTATACTTAAATTTGGCACACTTTTGAGTAAATATCACTAGTGTGCATTAATTCGGACGTACTATTAAGAGCGCACACGTCACTTCCTGCCGTTGGGAGGAAGTGACGTGTCACAGCAGCAGCAGCAGCTGTTACCATGGTAACAGCAGCAGTAGCAGCACCGCTCCGCTCTTTCCCGTTTATTCTGGCCGAAACAAGATGACATTATATAATATTATTATATACGAATATTATAATATTAATGTTATGTAATAATATTATTATACTTATGACAAAAAGTATCACTTAGCAACCAAACACCGCTGCATTGCATTGTGGGAAGTTTCTGCTCGGCTAGTGTCCATCAATCCACACTAATACATTTTTCCAGAATGAGTATGGATAGTACATACTATTGAGTATGGATAGTACATACTATTGACTACGTACTAATGTTTCGGACGCACTAAAAAATCTTGCACACTCATTTTGCTACTCATTAGGGTGGAAGTATGTGATTTTGGACGCAGCCAATGACAAAAAAAGCTACAAATACAAAACAGGAGTCTAAACAACAAAAAACTGAAAACTGAAAGTAAATCAAAGTTAAAATTTACACCAGAGAAGTGTAACATACTCAGATAAACCCTAAATCAAAACCAAGACCATGACAAGAACGTTACAGTGCAATAACGAAGCGTGATGTTAACGACAGCATCCCTGGTCTCGGACCGGCTGGGAAGAACCACCACATGTCAGAGGCTAATTAGCATTTCAGATTCTTTTTGTTTGGAAGAAATGGGAGTCGAGCGCTCCAAACCAAAGACCAAAACCAGTGTTCTTGTCAAGAATCTGTGTTCTTGTCAAAGCTCATTTCCACTTCTGTGGAGCCAGAAGTACGTAGACACTGACTGTGTTTCCATGCATCAATAACCCTTTTAAAACCCGAATATTGGCAATAACCCGAATTTGCACGGCCATGTAAACTCCAATAACCCCTTTGAATAACCCGAATTTGCTCATATTGGGGTTTTTAAAAACCCCAATATGAGCCCTGGGTTCCTCCTTTTAAAACCTGAATATTGGGTCATGTAAACACCAAACGGATTATCCCCATCAAACGGAACAGGAATTAGTTTTCTGCACATGCTCTGTTCACAAGGAATCCTGGTCTTTTGAGTCCAGGAAGTTCTTATAAACACGGAGAAACCAAGACCAGGAGGAGACTAATCACTTCATAAATGTAATGAAGGATATGAACATTTCTGCATTTGTAGACGCTAGAAAGTACCGGGATAGAAGATTTACAAGAAGGTGAGAGAAAAGTTGCACGAAGCAGCATTTGTTTTGAATTTGGATCCAGGAAGAAGAAGCGGAAATGACGGGAATTGCGTCATGATGTTCTCCGTGCGTCGCTGGTTTGATCCAGATATCCTGAATGATTAATTACCATGTAAACGGAATATTCCCAATGTTTCAGTAACCGGAATATTAGCAATAACCCCAATTTTGACTGCATGTCGCTCTAAACGTAGTCACTTTAGAGCGACACAGAGAGAAACTTCAAAACCAAAATTCTGCCCAGGAACTTCCATGTATTCATCAACGAGATGATTCTGCACGTATGACAAAGGCGTGGTGAAGAAGAGGAGGGTATGGCTACCAGACCGAGGCTGTGCTGGACAGGAAATGGAGCGTGAAGGGCTGAGGTCGGGCCGTCAGCTCCTCGTCGCCAGCAGAACATTTGTTTTGTGTCAACATAATGAACTTCAGAGACATCCTTTCCATTCCTCCGCTGAACATCACATCATTTAATCCACCTCATCTGGCCAGTGTGAAGACTGGGAGGTAACAAAGGTCTTACGGAAGAACAGACAAGAGTAAGCAAAGCGAGAGGGAAAGTAAAGCAGAGAAAAGAAAGAGAGAGACGGAGAGAAAAACAGCAACTGGCATGAAAAGAAACACAGCGAGACAGAGGAGGTCGTTGGCAGAGCCTTGTACAGCTGTTGAGCGGTGTCACACAGCTCAGGAAGGCCAAAGCTATGATCCCCACACACACACACACACACACACACACACTGAACAAGCCCCAAAGGAACCATGTGACTCCAGACAGGAGGACATAATTCATCCCTTTTTAGTCGTGTAAACACGGGTTCCTCGACTTTCTCACGTAACGCGACTGCACTCGCCGCTCACTGTACTACTATACTCCGGACACCCGCCCGTGCACTGTTTACAACCTCGCATCGGCCTCAAAACGCAGCAAACGCCATTCTCCCAGAGTGCTTTCAAAAGTCCTCGAAAAAGGAAGGAGAAGAACTGAAAAACCGGCCGTTAGGAAGCTTTGCCACTCTCTTCTGCAATCAAAGGAAAAGCAGCGTGCTCCTCTTCCTTCACGCTGGCGGATAACAGGCGTAATTACACTCCAGTATCTTGGAGAAGACAACGCTCCACAAGAGCTACAGCGAGTACAAATACAGCACATTGAGTGTCAATACACGATAACGCGTTGGGAGGAGCTTAACTTAGTTTCTAATCACGGCGGCGGCTCGTCACATTGGACAGTTTTAGAAAGCGCTGCAGCAGCAGATGGTTAAAAATAAGAGGAGCCTTTTCCAAGCGGTGAGCTCATACTGGTTTCCTGCTCGCTCCTGGAGGGATCTTGCAATCAAGTGTAATGATAGGTAATCTGATAAGGGTATTGCTGTAACGGATGCAACAGAGGTCTCAAGGTCTCAAAGTTTCCCAAAGTCGGGAGGGATGGGACCCTGATGGAGCGGGACCCTCAGCAACCCAACGCTAAACGAGCGCAGACTCCCAGGGCTGGATCACAGGGGGAGCTCCTTCCATTTCGTGGTGACATCAGAAGTGACCGCGTATGGAGCCAAATCAAGGCCAAACGTTTTGCTAATTTGGTGCCAAGTACGGTCTAAAACAGCTTTTTAAACAGAAATGTGTCACTAATATCAGTTTTTTACACTGCCAATCACGTGAATATGGTGTATATACAGTGTTGAATCAAACTTCTACTGATAACTTCTGCAACCTAGGTTTCCTGAAGGCAACATGACTGAGAAAGGTCCCCAGCAGCCCCCGAGTCTCGCGCTCAGCAGGCACGCCGATTTTTCCCAGTGGCCAGTCGCGGTACTGCAACAAAAAATCCCATGGGGCCCAGAAAGCTTTTTTCCAATAGACCACAATAGTAAAAGAGAAGCCTCTAAAACTGTTCACAGGAACCTCCAGCTGTAATCACCGTTAATTACTAATCTTTTTATTCAATATTTTTAAGTCATGGACTTTATATCCGTCAAAAATGTTTTATAACGCCCAGAAAAGTCAAAGAAAAGTCTCTTTCTGGGCGTGACGTCACGGCCGTGTCGGTGCCATTGATGTTGCCCCGGGACATGATGGGAGGCCCCAGAGCATCATGGGAGGTGACTCAACTGCGCATGCTCTATGGGCCCCTTAACGAGGAAGTAAACCCGGAAGTCAGGAACTCATTTCGGCTTATGTGCTGGTGAGAAAATTGCATTGAAATGAATGGGCGGCCATTTTCGATGTTCCGTCCAGTTAATATTATAGATCCATGATCCCCAGCCTTCTCTGGTATGCTGTCACTCATGATGCCACGCCCCTCTCAGTTGATGCCACGCCCTCTCAGTTGATGTAATGCCCCTCTCAGTTGATGCCACGCCTCTCTCAGTTGATGCCACGCTCCCTACGCCAGATCAGGGCCAAAAGTCTGAAACTGAAAAAAAGATGTGAAACTGCAAAAAAAGATCTGAAACTGAAATAAAAAGATGTGAAACTGAAAAAAAGATGTGAAACTGAAAAAAAAAGATCTGAAACTGAAATAAAAAGATCTGATACTGAAAAAAAAAAAAAATTGAAACTGAAAAAAAAATAAGTTCGTGATCAAAACTTGAATCTTCAGGTTCAAATCTTAGTTTTTCAATTACAATTTTATTTTCAAATTAGCAAAGCTTTTGGCCTTGATTTGGCTCCATAACCGCAGCCTTGCACTCGAGGAGCCGGAACCCAGCCGTGATGAAACGGCGATGCTGCGATGGTTGATCTGATCGTTAGCACAGTTAGCTCCACCACTTCACCTGCCTGCACCTTATCCCGCTAAATCCTAACCATCCAGCAAGGGGGTACTTAGGATTGCCCACCTGAGCATATTTCTGCTAAATAAACGATTACATGTGAAGAACATTTTATAAAGCAGTTCATCACAGATTGGATTTTATAATGTTTTTATACAAAAAAAAAGCATAAGATGAAAAGTCAAGGTCAATTCTTTCGCTATAAATTACTGTACAAATACTTTTTTTCATTCAGTAATTCATTTAGGTAAATCCTAAACACTTCATCGCATTCAAGGGGAAATTCATTGCTATCAGCTGCATATTTGGATTCTAGCGTGCATTTTCCAGTTCTTTATCAGTAATGTTTGAGATTTACTTTCCATTTCGCTCTTCCTCGCTAACTTTGCCATTAACCTTTTATAACTCCTCTGGTCTACAAATGAGCCTCGTGTAGCCTCTTTCATGCATTAATTAGGTCCCTTTTCTTTTGGAAAATGGCCTTTATGTGCTACTGGCTTTCCTAAACGCTGGCAACAACTCGTCTAAAAGGGATAGCGGTATTAAATTACATTCCCCAAATATCACACTCTCGCTGAACAATTGCATAAGAGTCACGTAACGCTCGGAGCATGCAGCCACCTCAGCTTTAATGTGGTGTTATTTTCAAACCAGTCTGGTCATGCTGACACGTATGTTTCAGAGCGCCGTGTATTAAATTTAGAGCTGTCAGCGCCTCATCACCTCTCCACTCTCTCCGCTGAGAGAAACAAAGACGAGAACAAGTCATATTTCAGGAGAGGTAACTCAGTTCATCGCTGCTTGGCAGCTGATCCAACCTCAAATCATCAAATGGCGTTTTTCTGAACGACTGATCGGAGTTCAGAGGATGCGCCACCGCGCTGGTGACTTGGAATGAGCACAGAGAAATATAATCTGGGTGGAAACTCCGCCGATCTGAGTGCAAAACAACTGTTTAGCAGATAAGAAAGGAGGAAAAACAAGGAGAGGAAGAGAATTCATCTAATAGCTCGGCAAAGGTCAACATTTGCATATAAATTCAGCCGCAGCAAGCCTTGATACAAGCACACACAGCTCTGAGCTCAAATCAGAATTAATGAAAAGCGTTTGAGGCCAGAGCTTTAAAGCCCACAATACATTTGTCCTTCATTGATTGCACCAAACAATCTCCATGTCTGCTGCCTGCGTCATCGTTGAATATGGTGCTGAATATCCAGCAAGGGTAGAAATATCTAACCTAGTTGCAGAGACACTGTTTGATAAAGTTTTATTCAAGGACAGAGGTGTCAAGTAACGAAGTACAAATACTTTGTTACTTACTTAAGTAGAAATTTTGGTTATCTATACTTCACTGGAGTAATTATTTTTCAGAAGACTTTTTACTTTTACTCCTTACATTTTCACACAATTATCTGTACTTTTTACTCCTTACATTTTAAAAACAGCCTCGTTACTCTATTTCATTTTGGCCTTTAATAAAAACTATCCAGTTAAATTGCTCCATCCGGATAGAGTGAATTTGGTTGTGGTTGTTTCAGATGTTCTTGTCCAGTTTTGTTCTTACATCCGTTCCCTCAGATTCCTGCAACTAAACTTGGATGTACATTCCAATAAAGGTTAGGATAAATGATAACATGAACATGAAGTTTGACTTTTTGCACCATTACAATACTTATAGGCAACTAGTCATCATATCTGCTGCTCTCTGAAACACATGTTAATGCTCAATAGTACACATATATGCTTCTTTAATATATTTGCATTATACTAAGATACATTCATTTTCAATGGCTTTTGTCCTTAATGGCTTTTTTCCCCCTTACATTACTTTTACTTTTATACTTTAAGTAGTTTTGAAACCAGTACTTTTATACTTTTACTTAAAGTAAAAAACTTGAGTTGATACTTCAACTTCTACAGGAGTATTTTTAAACTGTAGTATCTATACTTCTACCTGAGTAATGAATGTGAATACTGAAGACACCTCTGTTCAAGGAGAGATGGTCGTGTGCACACAAGCGGACGTTCAGGTTCTGATTTTCCGTTTTTAGGTTGAACTCCCTGAACCTTTAGGGACCAGCCTGGTGTTGTGAGACTCTGCTGCTGACAGCTCTCGCATGTCTCGGTTTAAAAACAGTAGCTGCCACAGATCACAGCAGGCACACTGGGGATTAAGGAGACAGAGATACCTGCCTGCGTGACATAACCGCGAGCTGTCGTCAACGATTGACGATGCAGCTGATGATTTAGTGTGTTCCCTTCGGCAGATTCCTCGCCGCCGTCCTGACCTTGAGCTCTCCACAGCCCCTCTTCTCCTCGGCTCCATCTGCGCCGCTTTGGAGATGCATGGTTTTCTTGAGAGGCTACAGCGGCGAGGGCTCATTTTTAACTTGCTAATGCCTCCTCTTCTGAGGTTCGGTGTGCAGGTTCACGCAAGGACGAGGAAGGCAGCTGGGTGCCAGATGAGAGCGGTAATTAGGCCGGTATCCACCGGGCTCTGGTTACAGGTGCAGCTTTGCCTGCAGGGATGAACATAGCTGTCAATGGGAAAGATCATTCATGCTGAAACAACAGAGAGGAGGGAGGGGGAGGCTGGCCTGCTCCTGCTACCTAGCGCCTGTGCCAAGAAAGGATAAATCGCCCTGAGTGGCATCACGACAAGACCAAATCAGGCATATAAATCATCTTCCAGTGAGCCTGAAGAGCAAAAGGACATGCTTTGATTTCCATGCCTGTGCAGGGAGAGGAAACCCTTGCAAAGCTGCCCAGCTACTGAACTACCTGCTGGTTGGAATTATTTTTAATCACAAGTGTTTAATTAGACTAGAAGCGCTTCTCCTGTGACCCAAGATGCAGGCATAATGTGGAATCGCTGGAAAGTACGGCTAAAAGATCGCTCCAGCTGCACACGTTTCCCCATGTTCTCGTACCTGAACGCAGGAGGTCAGAGATATTTTCCCAGAGTCTCCAACTTCCTTATACCCTATACTTTATAGCAGGCCCTTTCCAGTTTAAACATGATGCCTGTGGACAAAGCCGGAGACGCCTCACCCAGTCTGCTGAGCGTCCAGAACCGGTGTTCTGCCAATTTCTGCTGCTTTGCCAAAAAATGCTCCCTAATGGTTTTCTACCTTTGTAGAGCTAAAATTTTACTGTGTTTTACTCCCTAAACCACTTCCTTTCCCCCCCAAGTGGTCCTTGTCACTTTCCAGCCCGTCATTGTAAATAATAATGTTCTTAATGACCTACCTGGTTAAATAAAGGTGAATGACTGAATGAATATCAAATAAAGCAATAGAATTGTTTTTTTTTTTCTCTCTTTATCGTATAATGTTCACAAAGTGTAATGCAATTAATGTCCTGATGCAAACTTTGAAAATCGACTGTTGCGCGTGCGCAGAACCACAAAGTAGCATTTCTCGGAAGGTAGCAAGGAATGCCAGAACACCGGGTCTAACCCGACCACATCCACCACCTTCAGGAGGAGCTGGAGGGACGAGCCCTAGACTCATGTTCATATCAGTCCAACCATATGCACATAGATTTATTGTTTTTGGACAGTAATTACATGGAATTGTATTTTTTGAAACTGGATTCAAACGGCATGTGGAGGTGGTTTGAGATTTGATTCAACAGGATTGGACCCTCCCTCGGTGGTCTGCCCGTACAATTAACAACCCAGTAAGCCATATTATCTTTGAAATAGCAATAATTATGCTATTTTAGGTCTTTCTTTGCAGCTAAAGGTTTTGGGCCCCTGGGATTTGACACCACGTGACCTCTGAGGAAATCCAAGCAGCAGATCACCTGCCACATATCCCACAAATAATCTAAGATGGGCCCCCCTGCGCCCCGATTTCTCCTTCTCCTCTTCCTCTCCTCTCCCTCTGCTCTTCAGGTTTTTATACAAGCTAATGGACGTTAACATTAGAGCTAGCCAGTTAGGTTAAGTTACAAGGTTGGTAAACGTTGTAACTGTTTCTTACCTTGCTCTACTCTGACTTTATTAATTCCAGCTTCACCGTCACCACCTTTTTAAAATATTTGTGTAGAGAATCTATGAGGCCTCTATTTTCTTCTTCTCTTCTCTTTTCTCTTCTTTTCTGAGCACCGGACTTGTGCTGACCGGACATTTTGACCATTCTAATGGTTGAATTAAATGATAACATCAAATTTTGATCAACGGCCAAACCATTTTAGTGTTGGGGGTTCTTGACCACAAGGACAATTAGGAAGAAAACAAATAACAAGCTTTTATGTAACTCAAATACTACATATTTTTTTTCAACAAATAGCCATATTTTGAAAAATTTTGAAAAATGATTCCATAATTTAATGATTTTTTTTTTTTCAGTTCTGGGCCCCGCCCCCACCCCCCTACCCTGGGCCCGGGACAACAGACCCGTTTGTCCCCCCCTATCGGCGGGCGTGGTAGGGAGTAGGGAGTTTCCAGCCAGAACATCATGCTGTCCCGCTGCCTCGGTCCCGCAACCATCGTCCATCCAAACGTGTCTCCCAGACCCTCGCAACAGTCTGCTTCCAACTCGTCGGCTCCACTCGCTGCCTCGTGTGCCCTCTTCGCTTCCACTGGAGCTCCTGTAATGACATGACCAATTATCCTCTGCTGTCCCTTCACCTGTCAGCGGCTCATATGTTAGAGCTGGTTAGATTTGTGGTAGGGATTGACAGGTGTGCAAAAAAATCACCTTAAATCACCCTAAGATTGAAGCTCATCGTTCCTCTCTAAATGTAGAAGCATAAACATCCTCACCTCCTGGGATACAATATGAATGTAAAAATATCAACGTTTAACTTTCAAGTTTCTGTTTAAAACTCCCCTCTCGGATGGATTGTGGCAGCTTGAATCAAAGTCCTAATGAAAAAGTCTTTTATTCATCTGAACACTGCCTGAACACTAAAGCATCCTCCCCGCCCTGCTGTCCTGCTGCTCGCGTTGTCACATTGAATATGAACGTTTCGCCGTGTTTGCTCGCAATTTCAGATGTATTTACATCCGTTGTTGCTCTGCAATGCACTTTGTGACCAAGCTGCTTTTTGTTAAAAGCACTTTGTCGATAAATTTGACTTCCCTTGACACTCAATACTGAGTCCATTAAGCTGCAGAGCCACGGGGGCTACTACTCTGCGTACGAGGGCCACTGGTTCCAGTAAGGTATATCAGCCCAGCGCTCATTAGCGAGCATCATCATACACAATTCAGACACGTGTAATGCCATTAGAGGGGATTTAGCATCTGATTGTTGAGTAATGGGATTAGTTTGGAAAGTAAATCTCCAAGACCAGGCCTGTAGGTCTTCCCCACTCAAACCTGTCCCTCCCACTTGCAAGTCATCTCTTTTGTCATGACTATAAGTAAACTCGTTATGGGTTTTGGCCTAAAGACGGCAAAGTAAGTAAGCAAATACATCATAGTGTCACTTTCCCAGACAGGAGTCATAATGTTTCACAGGGCAAGTAAGACTGAACTGACAAAAATACCTAAAAATATAAGAAAACAGTGATTTATCACTGATTACTCAAAGGCCTTAGTAAAGAGATGTGTCTTTAGGGGTTTTTCAAAAGAATTAGCTGACGCAGCACACCTAATAGCAATGGGGAGTGCATTTTACAGTGTGTGAGCGTTGGCCTCAAATGCCCCATCACCATGAGTTTGTACTGCGTGCATGCGACACACACTCCCTTCACATTGTTGGATGGACCGGAGTTTGCTGCAGAGTTTAAGATGGGCCAATCAGCCATTTTAGCTGGAGCTTGGTCATGTGGTACGGTGGCCGAGACCATGGATGTATTGGCCGAGACCCACCATTGCTGAAAATAAAAGTAACGCTGCAAACAAAAACAAACGCAGCTGCAAATAAAATAAAAAACGACGCAAATAAAAAAGCCACAACGGAAGTGAATTACCGGGGACTGTTTTTGCCGATGCACCGGTGTTTTTATGCGAGAGGACACCGGTGTTGTTGTTTTTGTTGTTTTTATCATTAATAATAATGCCAAGAATAATCTAAAGCGTGGGTAACAATAGTTATTTGTATGAATGTGAAGTTGAAGCTGTGTGTGGTGGTCAGGGACGTTGAACACTAACCTTTTCACTTATTTTCTCGTTCGTTGTTCTTCTTATTCCTCGCTCTTCTTATTTCTTCCTTTTCACTTACGTCCTCTTCGTCTTCTTCTTCTCCTCTCACATAAAAACACCGGTGTATCAGCAAAAATAGTCCCCGGTAATTCACTTCTGTTGTGGCTTTTTTTATTTGCGTCGTTTTTTTATTTTATTTGCAGCGGCGTTTCTTTATATTTGCAGCGTTTCGTTTATTTGCAGCGGCGTTTCTTTATATTTGCAGCGTTTCTTTTATTTGCAGCAGCGTTTGTTTCTGCTGCAGCGTTACTTTTATTTTCAGCAATGGCGGGTCTCGGCCACCGTAATGTGGGGTCCTGAACACAATAACTTTTCCACTTGTATTGTGAATGCCACGGGAGGCTGGGGTAGGGCTTCAAACACAGGAGAGATGTGGGACCATTTACTTCGCCCTGCGAGTCGTCTTGCTGCAGCATTCTGGGTAGAGGGAGATTCACTGACTGATAAGAATAATGTTTTACAGTCATCAGCTCAAGAAGATAAGGAGGGCAAAGATGTGGTCACCTGGTGTGTGTGTGTGTGTGTGTGTGTGTGTGTGTGTGTGTGTGTGTGTGTGTGTGTGTGTGTGTGTGTGTGTGTGTGTGTGTGAGAGTGGAGGGAATAACCACTAAATTACATGGCTGATGTGAACGGCTGCAGAATGGCCCTATAGCTTCTTTAATCAACGGCTCTACATCATCCGGGGCAATCATAACCTCCATTTCATCAGGATTTAGTTGGGAGCAGTTGGAAGCCATCCAGTCTTTGATAGAGCTCAGATGAAGAAGGTTGTCTTGAGGTGAGCTACGTACAGTAGGACTCAAATGCAAGAGATCACCAGGCGGCAGGAGCTGCAAACAAAGTCCTTTAATAGAAACAAAATACATAAGGCTCCATTTGAAAAAAAGGAAAAGCCAAAATAGAAAAGAAGAAGAAGGGTTAACGGGGTTGATGGTATGAAAACAGAAGGACCAGCAGGGTGGACTAGAAAGATAAGACAAATACTCTCAGGGCCTACCAATGGAGAACTATGGCACAAGTGATGTCAAATTAGAAACACTTACAAGGCCAAAACAAGAAACAACATGAACATCTTGTCCGTAAAGACTCCTCTCCCTGGCCCTGCCCCTTCTCAACCTTTCCCCGACCCTGAACCTAACCTGGGACTTGCTGATTGGGCCGGAGCTTCGGGAGCTGCGTACTGGGCTGCGGTCCCCACCCCCGGTCATCCCGCTGCTGCTTCCACCTGCCTGCAGTCCCCACCCCCGGTCATCCCGCTGCTGCTTCCACCTGCCTGCGGTCCCCACCCCTGGTCATCCCGCTGCTGCTTCCACCTGCCTGCTGTGCTGTTGACGTCCCTGACCCACCAGTCTGGCCCTCGGCAGGAGGATCCCCCCTTATGATCCAGGTCCTCGTCCAGGTCCAGGTCCTGGTCCAGGTTTCTACCCCCTTATGATCCAGGTCCTGGTCCAGGTTTCTTCCCTCCTAAAGGGGAGTTTTTACCTGCCATTGTTTATGTAATAATTGCTCGGGGGTTTATGTTCATGTTCTGGGTCTCTGGAAAGCGTCTAGAGAAAACTTTTGTTGTATTAGACGCTATATACAGTAAATAAAATTGAATTGAATTGAATTGAAAGAAAAACACAAAACACAAACAGAAATCCACAAAAGCATGAGAATTTATTGATGTCATTGGCCTAAAGATGAATATAAATGGATATAATCGGCATAGAGGAGATATGGGACACCAAAATGGTTGCTAATGAATCCCAAACGGAAGCATCTACAGGGAGAAGAGCGGTGGCCCCAAAACAGCCTTGCTGGACACCAGGGGTCAGAATCAAACAAAAACATGTCTGATTTCTTTATTGACCGACTTCATTGTGTTTAAAAGGTAAAAGCATATCTAGAATTTGATGCAGCAACACACAAACGGTACGTCCGAAATGCCATACTAAAAAGTATATACTAAAAAGTATACTTAAATTCGGCACACTTTTGGGTAAATATCAGTATTATGCATTAATTCGGACGATACTATTAAGAGTGCACACGTCACTTCCTGCCGTAGGGAGGGGGGGGGTTGTTACCATGGTAACCTGTCACAGCAGCGGCAGCAGCGCTCCGCTCTTTCCCATTTATTAGAATAGACTTTATTGTCATTGTGCTCAGGTTACAACGAGATTGGTTGGGATGTTCCCACCAAAGTGCAAAGGAAGCAAAAATAAGAGGAATAAATAAGTATGAAAAGCACAGTATAAAAACATAAAAGCAATACAAACAATGTCTGGATAAAGTGCAACAAACTGTGACCTAGACCTCACTCCCACATCATTCAAAATAGATACCCCAGTTCTGTTATGTTATGTTATTCTGGCCAAAACAAGATGACATTATATAATATTATTAAATACGAATATTATAATATTAATATTATATAATAATATTATTATACTTAATATTATACTTATGACATATACGTATCACTTAGCAACCAAACGCCGCTGCATTGCATTGTGGGAAGTTTCTGCTCGGCTAGTGTCCATCAATCCACACTAATACATTTCTCCAGAATGAGTATGGATAGAGCTACTATTGAGTACGTTCTAATGTTTCGGACTCACTAAAAAATCTCGCACACTCATTTTGCATACTCATTAGGGTGGAAGTTTGTGATTTCGGATGCAGCGAAGGTTCTTAGAGAAGGATATCAGTTATCATGCAACATCGGCATTCTTTTTCATCACCATTTGAAATCGAAGCGAGGATACTTGTGTTTTCACATCTGGTCAAACGTCGGTGCTCATGATCATCTGGTTCTCTCTGTGATGCTTCTTACTTTTTTAATACAACTGAAGGACACCCTGTTTAAGAAGTACAGTGGTGTTTCTGTGTAGACGAGGTTTGGCATCGTCCTGCTGAAACTGTCAGGGTTTGTGCTCAGGCTGGACCCTTGTAAAAACGGCACGGGTGGAATGTGCCGTTAGTTTATTTATAGTAATGAAAACACAAAGACACGGGTGGTCCTTCAGTGGTGGGTTGGATCCTGCTCTCTGACAGGAGAAAAAGAAGGCAGTTTGGTCTGTAATTCAGTTTTTATAGCTCCTGTGAGTGATAACTTAACAGCTAACTGGTTGCATTGGATTTTGAGGGGTTTCCCCAACTAAAACGGCTCCGGCAGCAGCATAAGAAAGATGTTGCCTCTGAAACAGCAGAAATGAGGTAAAGCCTCGCACAAACCACTTAACACACTCCCATTCAACTGGGTGAACAAACGCCCTGACGACTAGATGAGGATACAGGAGCCTTTTATCCAGCGAGCGCAGGAGAATCAGCAGGTATCTGCACCAGTAATAAGGTCAGCAGCTACCGGGCCCACGCAGATGCAGGAACCACCAGGAAGGTGGAGTGACCACAAACACCGGCTCCTGCACATTTCCCTGATGACAGCCTAGATGTTCATGCCACCCAGAAACAGAGGTGTCTTCAGTATTCACATTCATTACTCAGGTAGAAGTATAGATACTAGAGTTTAAAAAGACTCCTGGAGAAGTTGAAGTATCAACTCAAGTTTTTTACTCAAGTAAAAGTATAAAAGTACTGGTTTCAAAACTACTTAAAGTATAAAAGTAAAAGTAATGTAAGGGGGGAAAAGCCATTAAGGACAAAAGCCATTGAAAATGAATGTATCTTAGTATAATGCAGATATATTAAAGAAGCATATATGTGTACTATTGAGCATTAACATGTGTTTCAGAGAGCAGCAGATATGATGACTAGTTGCCTATAAGTATTGTAATGGTGCAAAAAGTCAAACTTCATGTTCATGTTATCATTTATCCTAACCTTTATTGGAATGTACATCCAAGTTTAGTTGCAGGAATCTGAGGGAACGGATGTAAGAACAAAACTGGACAAGAACATCTGAAACAACCACAACCAAATTCACTCTATCCGGATGGAGCAATTTAACTGGATAGTTTTTATTTAAAGGCCGAAATGAAATAGAGTAACGAGGCTGTTTTTAAAATGTAAGGAGTAAAAAGTACAGATAATTGCGTGAAAATGTAAGGAGTAAAAGTAAAAAGTCGTCTGAAAAATAATTACTCCAGTGAAGTATAGATAACCAAAATTTCTACTTAAGTAAGGAAACAAAGTATTTGTACTTCGTTACTTGACACCTCTGCCCAGAAACCAACATCTTTCCAATCCCAGCATACATGTTTTTAGTAACAGTGGTTATGTTCAGGTACATGGGTCCAAATCTGGGTCCCACTTGGACCAACCACATAAATGAGACCAATTCAGGCAATTCACACAGGAAAAGTAAGGAAATAGTGGGCAATCCCATATTGGGTCTCTTTTTTCCGCCATCCTTTTATTTCTCAAATGGACCCTTCATAGAAAATGTTGGTTTGTTGCTTTGTTGTTGTTTGCATCACTCTATAATTACACCCAGAAACCCTGGACCGTCATGCAGGTTCCTCTCTGTTCCTCCGCAGCGCCGAGCTTCCTCTTGTTTACCTCCTTCACACCAGTGATTTTCAACCACTGTGCTACAGCACTGGTGTACCATTGGAAATTATCTATTTTTCATTCCATTAGCCAAAAAAATAAATAAATGTCACCACAAATGATTTGCCTTTGTTGATGACCTGTGCCTAAAGTCAAGTGACTAGAAGACTAATTAAATACTCACTGTATTAGTGGGTGACAGTGGGCAGCACCTATTGGTCTTCCTAATTTTAGACAATAGTGATAAAAACCTGCATTTTGGGTTTGTTATTCATCATCACTCACTCATCTTCTCCCGCTTATCCGTTACCGGGTCGCGGGGGCAGCAGCCTCAGCAGGGATGCCCAGACTTCCCTCACCCCAGACACCTCCTCCAGCTCTTCCGGGGGGAGTCCGAGGCGTTCCCAGGCCAGCCGAGAGACATAGTCTCTCCAGCGTGTCCTGGGTCTTCCCCGGGGTCTCCTCCCGGTGGGACATGCCTGGAACACCTCCCTAGGGAGGCGTCCAGGAGGCATCCGGTACAGATGCCCAAGCCACCTCAGCTGACTCCTCTCAATGTGGAGGAGTAGCGGCTCGACTCCGAGCTCCTCCCGGGTGACCGAACTCCTCACCCTATCTCTAAGGGAGCGTCCAGCCACCCTGCGGAGGAAACTCATCTCGGCCGCTTGTATCCGCGATCTTGTCCTTTCGGTCACTACCCAAAGTTCATGACCATAGGTGAGGGTAGGGGCGTAGATTGACCGGTAAATCGAGAGCTTCGCCTTTCGACTCAGCTCCCTCTTTACCACGACGGTCCAGTACATCGACCGCATTACTGCGGACGCTGCACCGATCCGCCTGTCAATCTCACGCTCCATTGTTCCCTCACTCGTGAACAAGATCCCGAGATACTTGAACTCCTCCACCTGAGGCAGGACTTCTCCACCCACCCGGAGAAGGCATGCCACCCTTTTCCGGTCGAGAACCATGGCCTCGGTCTTGGAGGTGCTGATTCTCATCCCTGCCGCGTCGCACTCGGCCGCAAACCGCCCCAGCACATGCTGGAGGTCCCGGTCTGATGAAGCCAACAGGACAACATCATCTGCAAAAAGCAGAGATGAAATCCTGAGGTTCCCAAACCGGATCCCCTCCGGCCCCTGGCTGCGCCTAGAAATCCTGTCCATAAAAATTATGAACAGGACCGGTGACAAAGGGCAGCCCTGCCGGAGTCCAACATGCACCGGGAACAAGTCTGACTTACTGCCGGCAATGCGAACCAGACTCCTGCTTCGATCATACAGAGACCGGACAGCCCTTAGTAGAGGGCCCCGGACTCCATACTCACTCAGCACCCCCCACAGAATGGCACGAGGGACACGGTCAAATGCCTTCTCCAGATCCTCAAAACACATGTAGACTGGTTGGGCAAATTCCCATGAACCCTCGAGCACCCTGCGGAGGGTATAGAGCTGTTCCAGTGTTCCACGACCGGGACGAAAACCGCATTGTTCCTCCTGAATCCGAGGTTCGACTATCGGCCGTAATCTCCTCTCCAGTACCAGAGATTAAGATTCCCAGAATATTCTAATTTTTTGAGATAGGATATTTGAGTTTTCTTAAACTGTAAGCCATGATCAGCAATATTAAAATAATAAAAGACTTGCAATATTTCAGTTGATTTGTAATGAATCCAGAATGTATGACACTTTTGCATTACAGAAAATAAAGGACTTTATCACAATATTCTAATTTTCTGAGACAGTCCTGTATGCATATTGTTAAACTCAATAGACTGAGCATTGATGACATGGAAAGTAGTTTTCTTTGAACGTTTGTTTATTAAGTAGAGGTTCAAAATTGTAAAGTGCAAGAAATAAATCTCTCATGTAAGTTTTCGTTGGAGTTTCTGAAACCTCAAATCTCTGTTAGGCAACCATATATCTCCAGGAAGTGACCTCCTGGCCGAGGCCGGCGTTGGAGCCTGCAGCTTCATGCCAAGTCCAGGACCATGTGTCTGAATGGAGAGGAAAGCCAACGCTCCAATATAGCACAGGTGACTCAGCTTCCAGCTTGGCAGAGAAATCCCATGGAGACCTTTGACCTCCTAATCGTTTAGCAGCGCTTATAGATGGAGATCTGCACCAGGCTATTAGAGAGATTACTGTCACACAGATCTGGGAACAGGCCAAGCCTATATCTGTACGCCATGGCATTCTCAGCATTTATTACTTTGCACCCAGAACATTTTGAAATCTGATATCTAACCTTATAAAAGCACATAAGGCAGCATTAGGCTATAGTATGCACATGTGGTAAATGTTGGCCACATAGAGTAGAGGGCATAAACTTGACTGGAAACAGGATATGTTATATACTATAAACCTAAAAAAACATTGGTTACGGATGCCGCTCCAGTGTCAATTTATATGGATATTCTAGTTTTCCTCAATGTGCATATAAGCCATTTTATATAGACTATCATAAAAAAACACGGGGTCTATGGCAGCAATTTTGTGACGTGGAAAAATGTGATGTCTTCTATTTTTTTTCTTATTGCAAGAAGATGACACTATGCCCGCTCCGCTTGTCTTGTAACGGCACACGCCGTATTATAAAACAAGAAACCTTCACGGACAAAAACAATCCCAAAGCTCGTAAAGCCTCTCAGCTCAGCTGGCTGAAGTTAGACAGCTTCTTCTCGGAAGTCAGCAGATTCCACCTTCAAAATAAAAGTAAATGACATTCGACACTACAGGCACAAGCGCTTTTTGAAATACAGTATTGTACAAAACTCTCTTTCATAAAATATAAATGGAATGGATTCTTACTTAACATAAAACCAAACATCTGCATTAGTCTTTGTCTTAAAGAGTTAAATCTTTGCTTGGTTTGGAGTTCAGACTAAATCCCAACGCAGCTGCAGGCAGGTGGAAGCAGCAACGGGATGACTGGTTATGTTTTGTTATTATGTAGATGTTTCTGTGGTTGATTTTGTTTTTGTTTTTGTAAAGCCCAGTAATTGATCAAATCATTAAGTGGTCTACCTTTAATATTATTACTATATTTTTTGGTTTTAACTCGAAAAGGAGAAAAGGAACTTGAAAAATAGATACCGTACAAGGCAAGGGAAGGCAAGTTCGTCTGCTTTATCTGTGTAGCATATTTCGGTTGACAGACAATTCAATGTGCTTTACATTAAAAATAAATAAATAAATGTATGCATGAAAAAAATTAAGGAAATAATTTAAATAAATAAAGGTTACAAATTATAAACTTATTTGATAAAACAAGTCTAGGGTACCTTAGATATTTGCACAGAACTGTAGGTAAATGTTGTCAAATAAAAACACAGGATCAACCCTATTTGAACTGTCATAAATTCCCAAACTAACTAGCAATCATTTACATAACCCAAAAAATTGTATTCAAACTCACTGATTTATTGATATAGAGCAGTGCCAACTGTGTTAAAATGCAACAGACAAAAGCAACAAATGTGCTGAAAACCAGCCCAAGCAAGGCCAAATTCAGCAGGACAGAAGAAATTGATTGGTTACAGAACTCTATGAGCACCCTGACCAATGTTTGTGTTGAAGGTCACTCAAGTCTCCATCTTTTTATTATGTGGGTCGACACTTATCATTTGTTTGCCATCTATCTTCCATCCATCCATCATCTACATCTGCTTCCCCCTGTTCAAGGTCACGGGGATCGTGGAGCCAGTTGTCCTCAGACAGTGTCAGCGACATTCTTTCCACAGAAATCAACAGCTCATTTGGTGTCCCACTAACAATGTTTTATAAGTGCATAAATGGACATGCACCTCCGTACCTACAAGAACTCATTACTCCCCAAACCTTTACCCGCACCCTCAGATCTACAAACCGCTGCCTCCTCCGGGTTCCAAAATACATGCTGGATCTGTTAGTTCCTATGAAGCTCCCAGACCCCTGAGGTTCATCTGGATCTGTTAGTTCCTATGAAGCTCCCAGACCCCTGAGGTTCATCTGGATCTGGTTTGTTGTGGTTCCAGAACCAGAACCAAGCAAGGTGAGGCAGCGTTGAGTTATTCTGCTCCTCACTGGTGGAACAAACTTCCTGTAGACCTGAGGTCTGCTGCAACTGTCAGCTCCTTTAAATCAGGCCTAAAAACATTACTGTTTACTGAAGCGTACTCTTAAATTAAATACTTACCTGCTGTACTCTACTGCCCTTAGTTTTCCGCAACTTGTGCTTTTTATTATTTTACCTCTTTTCTTACCATTTTATTTCATTTATTTGGTATTTAAGCGTACTCTTAAATTAAATACTTTCTGAAAACTGCGAATGAGATGTGTACCTGCGGTACTCTACTGCCCTTAGTTTTCAGCAACTTCTGCTTTTTATTATTTTACCTTTTTTTCTCATAATTTTATTTCATTTTATTTGTTATTTACTGTGTAATTATGTCTTGCCGCTTTTAATGTTGATGTAAAGCACTTTGAATTACCTTGTGTTGAATTGTGCTATATAAATAAACTAACCTTGCCTAGAATGTATTATTATTATTATTATTATTATTATTATTATTATTATTATTATTATTATTATTATTATTATTATTATTATTATTATGTTTCTTCTACTGGCTCAGCAAATATCTCCACAGGAGAACTATTTGGTGTTTGAGGGTTCAAATAAATGATTCCATTGTCACTGTTTTCTGTACCCAGTTCAATACAAGAAATTAACAACAGTGTTTTATTTTGAAATCCCCCCCAGGAAGCTGAGTGTACCAGCTTGGCGCGCCTGACAGGACACAGTGACGCCATCTTGAAATTGTCCCGACCGGAGGAGGCGACGGACTCGGAAAAATCCAGCTCGTCCCGAACTCGACAGCTCCGCGGATTAACGGCATCTTCCGACGGTGGTCGCCATCAAAACACACCGTTCCCTTGTCATTTCGAGACATTCCGACCGGGAGCGGGTTTGTTCAGCTCACTTTGGAGAGGGCAAACCTTTGCCTATTGGAGCCTCGTTAATAATCGGCTGTTTCCCCGGACGGAACACGAAGCACCGAAGCCTCCCAGGCGGAATATACAGCAGCGGTTGAAGGTTTCACAACAACAAAAGCGTGGGGAATGCCCGTTTCAACTATTAATTGACATTTCTTTTTACTGCTATGCGACGGAGGTCGGTGGGGAGAAGTGTTGGGGAGCGGGGTGTGATCGATCCCCAGACCGATGGATGCGCCCCCAGCCCGGCCAGGGCTCGGCTCAGTGAGCCGCTGTTTTCAGAATAACTCCGGTACAGGTGATCAGTCCACAACCATGCTGCAGAGCTGGCAGGTACAGCCCCGACCTGGAGACACCAACACCTCTACAAGCCTGTAGACCTGGGAATAACAACACGACTGGTTTAAACTGGGATCACTGGGATTTGGACTCGATTTATAAAGATGCCAATTGACCAGAGACGGTGCTCGTTGGAGCAGCAAGACATTTAAATCAACTGAGCCGGGGTGAAGTGTTTCTAAGGGGGGTTGTGATAGGAAATCTTTTTTTTTTTTTTTTTTTTTTTTTTTTAGTTAGAGGATCAGATTCGGATGGAAGATGGGAGACGCCACAAAACTGGCCTTCGCCGTTTTCCTCATCTCCTGCTCTTCAGGTGGGTGTGGGCAAAAATCAGGGGGGGTGGTGGGTTTTATCATATGGGGACAGATAATTTGTGCTGATTACAAATAATATAATATATTACAAATAATAGCAGTGACCAAAACACCTGCAGAAATACTGCAGGAATGACATAGCAGCAGTTAAATGCAGCCTTCTGTAAGCTTTAAATATCCACTGGGCTTACATCAAATACATCAAAACACAACAATAAAAAACACTTTTCTGAACTTATCAATATGACTCTGTCCTTCACAGGATAAGTAAAATGGATCACTGCAAAAACTCACAATCTTAACAAGAATATTTGTCTTATTTCTAGTTAAAATGTCTCATTTTAGTAAAAAAAATCTCATTACACTTAAAACAAGACTCATCACTGGAAAAAACAACAATTTTCACCTGTTTCAAGTAGATTTTCACTTGAAATAAGTAGAAAAATCTGCCAGTGGGACAAAATTGTTTTGCTTGTAATAAGAAGATAAATCTTGTCCCACTGGTAGATTTTTCTACTTATTTCAAGTGAAAATTTACTTGAAACAGGTGAAAATTGTCAAATAAGTTATTTTTCTGGTGATGACTCTAAATGTTGAAATAGCAGTAAAACCACAATCATTGATGAAATGACATAAGGGATGGAAAGGGGGGATGATTTGGACCGTTTTTATTTCAGGGGGGGGTGCCTTCCATCCCCCCTCATCCCCCCTCAACTCCAGTACTGGGTGCGGGAGTGTCGGTGTGGGGAATGCATTGCAACGCGTATTGTTTCCTCTGCAGAGTGCATTGCACTGCTTCTTGTTTTTGTGTGTCAAGAATGCAGTGCAAAGCAATGCAGCCCCGTGGGATGGGTGGAAAAAAGAAAAACACCCTCGTCGGTGCCCTTTTTAATGCATCTTCAGCTTCTTCATGTGGCCGTGGCAAATGTAGTCAACTCTGTGGAGCTGAGTGAGGCATGCTGGGTCAAACTGTTTAGTTTTTATAGAGCTATTTTTTTTCCCTAACTTTATTCATAATATTTCTGTGATATGGATAGAAGAGTTATGTTAATGTGTCTTTAGTGGGAACCACTTCAAATGCTGGGATGGTTTAAGACTGTTGTAAATGTGTAAATAATCTGATTGAAAGTCAAGTTTAACATCAGGTGCTGGGGAAGGGATTTAGATCATGGCTGACACGTCATTTTCTTTAAAACTCTGAGCTTTTCATGTTATGAACACGTATAAAATGTAAGTGACACTATTTAACTCTTCGAGAAAGCAATTGAAGGTGCCCAGGTTGGCGAGCATTTTTCTCATGTCTTTATTTCCCAAAGGTGAGCATCTCGAGAATGTTGACAAGGTTATAAAGAAAGAGGTCAACCAAGTAGCGCTGCTGTTTTTACTTGCTCAACATTGTTTACGTGGATGTGGGTGGACTTAAAAGTCAATTCTTGTGTGACAGGGAGATAGATAGAAGAATTATGTTAATGTGTCTTTAGTGGGAAGCCACTTCAAATGCACATATTTATTTATTTTTTAATCATAGCATTCCCCCTTTTAAGTTAATTTTAACCTTGCTGGGATGGTTTAAGACTGTTGTAAAGTGTAAATCTGATTTGAAAGTCAAGTTTAACATCAGGTGCTCGGGAAAGGATTTAAATCATGGCTGACACGTCATTTTCATGTTATGAACACGTATAAAATGTAAGTGACACTATTTAACTCTTCGAAAAGCAATTGAAGGTGCCCAGGTTGGCGAGCATTTTTCTCATGTTTTTATTTCCCAAAGGTGAGCATCTCAAGAATGTTGACAAGGTTATAAAGAAAGAGGTCAACCAAGTAGCGCTGCTGTTTTTACTTGCTCAACATTGTTTACGTGGATGTGGGTGGACTTAAAAGTCAATTCTTGTGTGACAGGGAGATCTGCCTCTACTGGTTTGTGCTTTACTTTCTCTTGCCAGATACCTGGGAAGAAAAATACCACTGACACGTCATTTGAACAAGGTGGAACAAGCGTAAAGAACTCCATCTCTACTATATAAGCCTATTTAGGTCAGAATGGCACATGTATGACCAGGCAGTGTTTCACAGATGGGTCAACAAAGTGTGAATGCCAGCGGGACATTCAGGCAAGCGTCATAATACTCGGGTTTGTAGTGCTGTCAACTTCCTAACATGACAGAAAGGTGCCACATTTCAAGCCAGGGATTGTAACTTCCTGTTATAATAGCAGCGGTTTGTTTTATTAGTTTATTTGATTGACAGGGCTCGTCATCTAACCAGGGATTGCGAAACAAAAATTGAACCTGGGGGCAGAATTTCTCCTTTTTATTGTGTATTACTAAGAATTAATTAAGTGGAGGGATGCATCACTTTTAAGCGGAGAGTGAGGTTTGTGTTAAAATCCTACAACCTGTAAACCTTTTGTGCATTATTTTGGAATTGAAGAAGATGGTTTTCTGTGTTGTTTTGGGAAATAAAAGACGGGAGCAACCTGGGTTGTTAAAAATACTCAAGAAGAGGATAAAGTTAAATAGGCTCTCCAATTGCAGAACATTTTCAGCGAGCCCTGAAGTGGCTTTAAGCGTGTGGTTAGAAATGAAAAGGTTTCTTAAATTGGGTAATAGTCAGCGTTGCTTCGAGTGCGAGCCAGGTGCCGTTTATACTGAAGCAGATGATTATTGTACGCGATCATTACTGTCTGAAGTGGAGAAATGAATGGTTTCCACTCGAGCTGGAATAATAATCCTCTAGGAAATCCAAGTTGAACTGGCACGGCTCAAGACGGTACCAGGAAACCTCTGATAAGGGAGGGGGGCCTGAAACCACACCAGGTTTATTTGATGAGGTCTGCTTCGTCATGCCAAAATACATCAGGATAGATTCAGACTTTTCAAAGTAAACTGGAGACTGTCAAAACAAGTTGTAGTTTTGTTTTTTGGAAGCTACTAACTTAAGTCTTCAGATGAATTTACCACAAAACTGACCCGTGAATGATGCATGGGAATTTTTCTTTTGTTGATAACGAACAACATCAATTATTATCCGGTTGTCAGCCAGGACAGTTATGAAATTGCTGCTGCATGTGCGGCTGTCAGGACGGTGAAATATTAACTGTCATTTAAATGTCATGTGAGTGAATGTGGTTAAATGGTGTTGGTCTGCTTGCCGTGCAAGAGGAGGGGGACTACGCGCGCGGGAGTCCACCTTTCTGCTGCTTATCTGATAACACACTTCCTTTCTCTGCTCATCTTTTTTGTTTGGCATGAAGTCACAATGTGACCACTGGGACGATGTCGTGTTTGGTTTGGTGATATTGCAAATTCATGTCGCGCCAGGTGTGAATAGGCAAACAAAACGACATTTTTGCATCCCGATTATTCATAGTTTTCTGCCGTTAAGTCGCTTCACCTTTAATGTGCAAAGACCTTTTTAGTCGTAAATTGTGAAGTTAATTGGAAATGTCAACATTTTTATAGAAAGTAAAAAAAAAAAAATGCTTTGTTATTTGATAATCATGATAATTATTGACCAAAACGATCATTATTATGACTCCCACCCTTTTAATCAAGCAGCCCAACATACTTGTTTTGGCTTTTTTTTTCGAATGTTCTTCCTCTTTAGATGGCTACAAGCAATTATCAAACAAACAACGGAAGTTGTTCTACCTCCCTTTCCTGTCACGCTCCACAGTTACAAATGAAAACGTAACACTGCAGAAGGCCGTCGTCTGCAGAATGTTGTGGGTTTTTTGTTGCATGGGAAACGTCTGTTTCGATTAGCAGGGCTTCTGGGTAGGTTTACGTTGGCTAAACAGTTGAAATAAAAGAGGATTTACCTCCACAAGACCGATGACACGGCACGGGGGTCGGTACTTGGAGAGTGGTCCTGAGAACCTGCCGGGTGGAGGGGGGTATTGAATCTCCCCTAACTGGAAATCGGTGGGCAGGAGATGACGCCGTATGGCCGTCTAACTTTGAGTAGGAGTCGTCTCTCCCATTTCTCAGCATCTCACCTCCTTCCGTGTTTATAATGTGATTTCTATTACATTTTTTCCTGTGTTTATTTCTTCACAATTGCCATCTTCAATTTGCAAATATTGAAAGTGGTCCACTACTGCCACTAGGTGGTAGGGAGTGGTAGTTTGCTAAGTCTGTATGTCCAACGACTGACGCGGCGTTTGAGGAACGCTGCAGATGGAAACACGGCTTCATTGTGTATGAGTCTTGTTGCTTCATTAGTGAGGTTAGTTCCCTGTAGATCATGATAAGATTAATCGTTATAGTGGTAATGTTAATGGATTGGATTTCGTATAGTGTTGTGTTGCCAGACTGGACTGATAGTTTGCCGTTACTGACAGGAAACGTGATACCTTACCATAAGCTGTTTTTGTTTTACACATAATTAAGATCTTTACTAATTAAACCTGATTTGTACATCTTTATACACGCTTTAAAACCACACATTACTTGTTCTAATGATGCTTTCGTGATGCTGATGTTTTAGTAGAGAACTGGTGTCATAGTCAGTCTTTGGACCCAAACTGGAGTGAATAAGTCCTCCCTTAAGACTTGTTGCTGTGACTGGATGGGAAACGGCTTCTCCTGCACGCTTTGCTCCGCCGGTCGGAGCGCCAGACTTCCAGCAGCTGCAGCGGGCGCTCGGAGAAGTCGGCTCATCTGTTCGACAGGTGACCTCTGAGCTTGAACTCCGAAATGGCAAATATTTGCAGTCGAGACTCGAGCATCATAAGTAGCAACACATGCAGATCCACCGTGAGCAGCAAAGTTAGTGGTGACATTTCCCATGTCATGTCAGGATATGTCAAAATGTGTCAGCACATGAACCAATTAATTGGTCTTAGTGTTGTGACACTTTTGTGTACTAATATATGCCTCATATGACTATTTGACCCTTTTGACCATCACATACTTCTGTAACGAGTTAGTGAGTATAAATAGGCTGTAGTTGAACAATCTGTCCTCCTGACTCTCTCACTGGTCGTGTTTTGCTTGTAATTTGTTTAAATTTATCTATGCGAGAGCGAGCGATGGATATTTCCAGTCTCTGCCTCGTGTTTTGTGAGCTGCAGCAGTTTCACAAAGACATTGATCCTCTTGCACACCAGTGTAAGGTTGCATCATTATGGCGAGGACAGAAAATCTCTTTTTAAACAATCCTCAGCAGCACAGCCGATGTGGTGATTCAGTTTCAGCCCTGCTGCACGTCAAACCCAACCTGAAACAGTATCTGAACTTAGTCGATGTGTTCGGTCTCATTAAGCTGGGAATAATTTACATTCACCAGCTGCACAACTGGGCTGTGGGGCTCTGTCGTCAAACAGTCTCCACGCTGGAAACTCTCCATCTATCTTTGAGGCCATGGATGGAGTTTTTTTTTTCTTTTCTTCCCTCCAGTTGTTGAGGTTGGAAAGGGACACAGACTTTCCCTCCGCTGGGGTTAGGTTTTCACATTTACACATATATTGGTGGTGCAAGATCGGATTTTGAAACATCTAAGATTGTAAAATTAGACCATAAACTAATAGTTTTGTTTTTTTTGTTTGTTAAAATCAGTGAATCATTTTCAGTAAAGTAAAAATCAATGTTGTTTGGACCAGCTTCTCCTTCTCTTCGCTTCCCAGACGTGGTTAATCATTGTGAGACATGACGTGCTGCTTCTAATGTTAAATTAAAACCACAGGAAAACTAATGTGTGCTCCAGCTTCACGGGTCCAATGTTTAGTCTTTGAGTTGTTTGGACAGGCACCGAAGTAATGAAAGTGAGAAACCTTGTCCATTTATTTTTATTTATTAATTAACTTGTGTGGCTAAGATGGGACGTTTCAAGTGTAAATACTTTTAACCTCTCTGTGCACAATGCTTCTCTGCTCCGAATCCTTCTACTGCAATGTTTTATTTCTTCCCAGTGTGGTGGAAGACGGCCTACCAGCTCTTGTCCCATTTTCCTTCTCCTACCCATTTCTAATATGTTCTTCTTTTACATTATGCATTAGGCTTCAAAAGCACAGGTGTATTTGTTAAGGCCAGATGTAGCCCCAGTTTCCCATCGGGCCCAACTAGCTGGCCTGCTTCCTCGCAGGGCCGTGCATCATTCTGTGCTTCGGGTTCATGGAGACAAAGCGCTCCGGCAGTTTGCTGCTCACCGAGGTGAAATGTTGACCTAAGACGGCGCTGCCAGTGCTGGATTAGGAAATTATGACCCCTGGACCAGTTACAGGGCTGGTTAAATTTAGCCCCGGTCAGGGCTTTTGTGTTCTGGATGATGAATGACCAACTTTGTACTGAAAGATGTGCGTCAATAAAAGCAAGGCCTTTTAGAAAGAGGAAAAAAAGGTTGCAGTGGATTTTATCAACCAACAAAATCTTCCTGCCTTTTCTCTTGAATGACATCTTTATTTGCACAAGGCAGACATCAATGTATTTAATCATCAGTAGCTCAGGAAACATGGTGCAGATAATCTTTTAGAAATTTAATTTGGGGAAACTTGTTCTCTGTTTGTGTTGCTTTAAGTCGCTGAGCAGGGAGACTTAACCGACTTCTAACAAGATTGACTGTATTTATCTTGTAATAATGTCATAAAATCAAACTGTTTTGAAGTCTTGCAATGATGCCTTAAGAGATTTCAAAGGCCTAAGGCTTCCTGAAGCACACTTACCACATGAATGACTGCTGAAACTTTCACTACAATTAAAAATTGTCAGCACAGTCATAATCACTACCGAGGGGATTTTCTTCTGCAGCGGAGATTTGTTTCAACCTGCTCCTGGTATGATTCGGATGATATTGCCACACAGGGCAATGCAGCGAAAATGCACTTCAGAGCTGAAGTAACTGGAGGAAGTCACTGGAAAGCAGCTCTGGTGTGGATTTCTGAGGCTGTCACTGTTTGATGCACGTACACTCGACACCACAAACAGGTCAAAGCAATGCTAAGGATTATTTGCAAATGCTGTAGGTTTCAAAGTCTTTCAGAGCAGCAGCGCACGGCCAGCGAAGGGACTAGTAGTCATACATATTTAATTCAGCCTTTGCATCCTTGGAGGAAGCAGTGATGTGTTATTGAAAGAGGAGTGAAGCTGCAATGTTCTCCCTTTTGTTGTCATAGTTGTTAACGAAATTATAACACTACTTACCCTTCCAGATGTCTTGTGGATACAATTCATTTTAATGAAATCTTACACATGTAGATAATTCTTATAATTGTCTGGTCATTCGGTTGGCACGTGTTTGAGCAAAACCCACTCGGCTTGCTGTAGATGACGTCAAATGAAAGCATCAGCAAAATCCCGACACACAAATGCACAGCAAGCAATGGGAGGTCTTTAAGCTGCTGTTGCAGTCATTACTCACTTAAATCAAGACAAATGATGAGGAACATATTGAGCGCATCACCTCCTTTTGGATGTTGTTGAGAGTAAAGCAGCTGCTTCTTTGTTGAATTATAGAGCAAACAGGTTAATATTTAGTTTGCTCTGGATAGTCTGTGATCAGCTGTGGATTTATTTGCAAACATCTTAACATTTCTGTTATTGGGTTTAGAACCAGCATTGCCTTGCCAGTGTTTTCTATTGCCATGCCAACAAGGTGAAGATCAGCGCGTTGGTTTGTCTTCATTGCGTAAAACGTGTGCTTACATCTTGTTGGTAGACCCATGTATGGATCGGGATCGAGACCAAAGGATGTGTTGGTATCAGGGTTGGCAGGGGGATTTCTAAATACCAACTATTATCTCCAAACCTTTATAGGTATTACTTAAAAGCCATGGTCTCCATCTAAGCCTTCTTCATGCAACTGTTACCGCTGACTGTCAGTATCCCTGAACAGTTTATTTTACGATGTGACACTTGAGCAGTGTTGGGACTAACGCGTTATTTAGTAACGAGTTACAGTAACGCCGTTAGTTTTGCGGTAACTAATACTCTAAAGCATTACTTTTTAAATTCAGTAACGCAGTTACCGTTACCAAACGGTGCGTTACTCCGTTATTTCTGGCGACAGTGAAGCTTTTTTTCCCCACACGTGGAGACCGGAGGAAATGTAGTGTGTGTGCGTTCAAAAACATGACGGTCATCATGTCATGAGCCAAGAGAAGGAGAGTTTCTCAACGTGGAGATATTGTCATTACAGTAATCCCTCGTTTTTCGCAGGGGTTACGTTCCAAAAAGAACCCGTGATAAGTGAAATTCTTTTTACAATTATAATAATATTCAAATTGCGGAGATCAGCAACGCCTCGCACGTATTCCACTGCTCTTCTGAGCCGCTGCATCCCGACTCTGTAGCGTCTTTTTCTCCTAAAGCCGCGGTGCAGGTGTGTTTTTTCGAGAGAAGAAAATTGTTATAGGTCGTTGTTGTCGCTCTTTTTTGTTCTGGGCAAAAAGATTGTTATAAACCGACATGGATTATATCTGAGACTGTAATGAACGATTCATCAAAGAGTCCCGTTCTTGAGCTGCTGCTGAAGCTCATTGGCCGTTCTCAGCTTGTTGCTAAGCAACCAACGTTATTGATACCGGAAGTGAAGAAGCGGGGAGACTGTTTAGCCAATCAGAATGCAGAACACGATGCACAATGTAAATCCATACAGTACCTGCTGAAATGAAGACTAGAGGGGCATTAATGGGAGCATTTAAAAAAATGTTTTTATTTAAAGTAACTAGTTACTTTTTATAGTAACGCATTACTTTTTGGTCTAAGTAACTGAGTTACTAACTGAGTTACTTTTTTAATAAAGTAACTAGTAACGGTAACTAGTTACTATTTTTCAGTAACTAGCACAACACTGCACTTGGGTGACTGGTAGTCTTGAATCATTTTTATTTATAGGTTTTTGTCCAAAGGACATAGCTGCTGGTTTGAACCGCAACCCTCAGCGTGCTCAAGAGAATGTAATCCTAATTTATCTCTTCACACATGTTCAAAAATGTAACCTTGTCTCCCCTCGCGGTATGTCTCTTGTTTTTTTTTTTTCTGGCTCTGTTCATCTTGTAACTATGATCCTGGTAATTGTATATAAAGAGAGGAAAAAAGTGTCGGCCCACCGCTGCTTTGCTGTGCTAACACGTTGTGTGTTGCAGAATATGCACAGGTGAAAATCACCGCCTCTGTTGTGGAATGACGAATTGCTTGGCTATGATTTATTTAGTTCTTTGCTTTAGGTATGAAGTGACCCATCACTACACAAAATAACCCGTACTTAGCAGGTGGCGGGTGCTAATTTCTAGCTCAGGTTGGTACGAAGTGGCCCTCGGCTGTAATTAATGCATCCTGCAAATGTCGCTTTATGCGCTTGCGATGGGTTTGAGTCTAGACAGGCTGGCTGCTCAGACGTAGCGGCCCCGCTTTGATCCCTGATTAAAAACTGCGAGCTGTACATTCATCATGCTCTTGTTTCAGGCTCTCTCGAGGGTCTCCGCCAGCTTTACGTGGCTTCTTTTCTCCTCCTCCTCCTCTTTGTCTTCAGCCATCTCCTGCCAAGATTCCTCGCTGTGATGGAGGTCGCTCTGAGCTCTTATCACCAAAACCACTAAACAGTAACTGTGTCTGTGGGCCAGAGTGCGCTGGGATGAAAACTGTTTGCTCATGATCTTCTGGCTTCACCAGGACGCTGACTCCTATTGCTGCTGTCATGATCCAAAAAGAAATTGAAGTTGTACGTAAAAGAGATGAACATCAAAACACAGCAGAGATCCATGAACCAAATCTCCAAAAAGCTGGAGAATGTCCTGTGCCTGTCGCTGCTTTTTCACCTTGGTAACAAGGCCTTTCAGCTCTTGTAACAGATTCGTCTTTTGACACTGTTAGTGCCAGCCTCCATCTGGCAAGTGAAAAAGGGATTTGTTCAGTCTTGAAACAAAGTTTTTCTTCCGGAAATGAAATCCAAGAGTTGCCTGAGTCAACATTGCTACTCATCAGTAAAAAAAAAAAAAAGAGGAGAATTAATAACAACAGTAAACCCTACAGATGCAGCATGGTCACTCTCTGCTTCAGGGAAGTCAAGCCCCTTCGCTTGCTGCACCTGTTATGTAACCTCAATTAAAAATACACGAGAGTTGGTGTTTTATTTTGGCTCTGGTGCCTCGTGACCAGTATGTCATTGGTTTACACTAAATATAAAACCAGGAGTCAGTGAGTTCAGCGGATGGCTGGATGGATGAAACAGTGGGATTTATTGACTCCCAATGTTTATTGGTTTGCCTCGTACAAATGTGATGCTGGTGAGCGCAAACAGTGAACATAATGGAACGGCAGACAACATATCTTGGAGGGCCACGTGAGATGACTCAGAACGGGGCGGCGAAGTAGTTAAACACACCAGCAGCAGCAGAAACCACCCGGGATCCAGTGTGGGCTAACGTCGACCTCGGGGAGTATTTCTGTACACTTCTCCCGTCTAGTTTAATCAAAGCTGCCGGCGGTTAATATATTTTGATGACTTACAGTGAGAGTCTGCGTTGTATTGTGATGTCTAAAGCACATCCAGTAACTCTGCAGCTGTGGATTGTGGGAAATATCTCTGAGTTGGACTGGATTCACAAAGAGCCAATCTCCTCTCGTCTAATGGCTCAGCTGCCAGTCTCCTCCTCCGCGTGCCCCACTCCCTCTTTATTCTCCACTCATTGATTGCTTGTTTTACAGAAATGAATTGAAGCGGCTGAGCTGCAGGCTTGGAGATATTGCAATATCGCTGCAAATTCAATACGCAGTTCAGCCTTAAGCCCAAGTGGCACTTAACACACCCTTCAAATAAATCCAAACAATTCAAGCAGAGGGGGGTATCTGTTGAGGCCGGGGGGGGGGGCTTTGCACATCTCCCCTCAGTTGCCCCAGAGAGATAACGGGGCGTTTGAAATTGCTCGTCTCGCAAAGAATGTACGGCATGCGGGTGGGCGACCGCGGCGCATCATGCTGAAGAGAGACGGTACTGTGAGTCCAGTCCCGGGCCGCTCACGTCGGGAGACCCAGGTGCTCTCCTGACCTGTCCAACAACCGGCTCCATCAGCGCTAATTGAGGCGGAGACCAATGGGCTCGGGCATTCCAGCGAGGATTAGAGGGATTGGATTCAGTTGCTGAGTGCCGTGGTTTTTAATGCCCCCGCTCCTCCTCCTCCCTGCCACGGAAAGAGTGCAGTCTTTGTGACCGGCTCGCCAGAGCCGAGCCAACCACCCCTGCCATGTCACGACAACATCTGATTGAGCATTAACGCTGCACTCCAGAGAGTTCCAGGCTGCTCTGTAAATGACTGTCTACTGTAACATGGTGTGCGTCTGTGAGGCTCCACGCTCGGACTGCACTGCTAACCTCTCTATTCATTCAGCCAAAGCTGCGGGATTACCACTGCTGCTGCAGAAAAAACAGAATTAATGCATTTATGTAACTTCTCCGCAGCTTTTCCTTTCCATTCAACAAAATAAGTCTGATTATTTTTTTATTAATCACCGTGTTCTTGAGGATTTAGGAAGTTCTCACTAACTGGCTCATCAGCGGACTAAAACGGGGCGCAGTATACGCTGAGGTGGTAGCCCCGCCATGGGCTAGTGGTCCCCCATGCTGCCCTCGGTCCCCCATGCCTGCAATAGCCCAAACGCTATAAATGGTGTAGAAAAATCGTTATCCACGCCGGCGAGAAGCTGCCCTGGAGGCAAAGTGGTGGGATGTATTCCTCACTGGCCGGCCCACGTTCTGGAGTCAGAGATGCAGGACTGATGGCGTATGTGGAGAACTAAAGTTAAATTTAGCTTGTTAGAATTGGTTGTCTTGTTTTTTTTTCTTTTTTTTTTAAATCACAACTTTTCTTTCCCCCTTTTTTTTTTTTTTTTAGTAAATGCCACTAAGAAGCAGCACTGTACTGATAAATACTTAATACTTAAATGAATGTCATTTTTAAAATGTTTTTCATAAATATTCACTTACAGTTGAAACATCTGTGAATTATGATTATAAGAATATATATTGGAGAGTAAAATGGAAAAAAAAACCCACCAACATCGGCCAAAATAAATTAATAAATGGCCACCATTATTTCTGAAAATCAACGTCGGCCATAAAAAGAGGAAAGTTGTTCTATCTCAGATCACAACGTAAAGCCTTATGGGGTGGTATTAGGGCTGGGCGATATATCGAGGATAGCCGATGTATCTCGGCTTCTACTCTGTGCGATGTACAAAATGACTCTATCGTGCATATTCGAGTATAAATTTTCATGCATTTTGCTTTTAGTCGCGGGCATTAAATGACAGGCTTTTCTCGCTCTCTCGTCTCTTCTCCTTCTCTGAGACATAAAACAAGCGCACCCTGTCACACATGTCAGTCACGTGCTGTCGTGTGTGCGTTATCATTGGCCCCCGACCAGCTGCTGGTGCCAGCGCTGCGGTCCGGGACCACCGCTCACTTCCCCCGCTTTAACTTAACTTTCCCAAACTCGGCCTGTTTGCGCCGTGAGCTCATCTGCGCGGTTGCTACGCGCGGCGGACTCTTTTCAAAGCTAACCGGCTTAGTAAAGACGGGAGGGGATGTTTTCTCCTCGCACGATGCGAACGGCTCTGTGGAGAGCCGAGGAGCCGAGCCTTTAGGCTGATTTATGGTTCCGCGTTACACCAACGCAGAGCCTACGGCGTAAGTGCGCGTCGCCGCGTACCCTACGCCGTACCCTACGCCGTAGGTTCTGCGTTGATTTAACGCGGAACCATAATTCAGGCTTTTTTCTTCCAGAACTGAGAAACGTCACCTAGTGTTGCTTAAATGTGGCCACATGAAATTAATCACTATCATTGAAACAAAGTCAAACAAGACTATATGAGGTCATATTTCTAACAATAAGTGAAAGTGATGCAAAGTAAAGGAGGAGAGGATGAAACATTGCAGTCCCTGCACCTACAATTTAATATAAAGGTGCTCTAAGGGGCCCCTGCTGCTCAGAGCAGCTCATCCTGGTAAAACCTGGTAAAACCTGGTCATCCTGGTAAAACCAGGACCAGAACATGTTCTTACCAGATGTTCTTCAGACGGGGAGTCAGAGAGATGCAACGTGCACTTTTGAAATTACACTTTTTATGTTTGTGCCACTCACTGCTTAGTAACTGTTTAATAAATACAGTTTTGGTAAATTTGACTTATTCCCCCTTTTTGTATGAAAGTTTAAAATGAGCATATATTAATGCAGTATGAACAAGAATGTTTTAATGTAGATATAGAATCATCATACTGGTGTGATTGTAGGCATGAACGTGTTAATTCAAGGCTAAGGCAAGATATCGAGATATATATCGTGTATCGTGACATGGCCTAAAAATATCGAGATATTAATAAAAGCCCATATCGCCCAGCCCTAGGTGGTATTGCACCCACTAGTTGGATAATCCTTTGTTAAAGCAGCAATTTGTAACCCACACGCGTGGAGGTTAAGTCACTTTTTAAGAAACTGTTCTCTGGTTTCTTGCTTGGTCTCTAGTTTTCTCTTCCATCTTTACTTTCTTGAGCTCTTTACACCCCTCTGCCATGATGTTCTCTGTAGCTCTGTGAGCTTGTCTGATCATTGTTTATGTGAGACAAGGTCCCCTTAAACAACAATATTGGCACAACAGGAGACTAAGACAGAAATACGTTGGGTGTTTTTTTTCCCAATAAAGACCACCGTCACTTCAAATGGCTTTGAAACTGATATTTTAATCTGAAAAAACTCCTTTTGTGGCGCTTTCAACTGTCAACTTTCAACTGTTCAAATGTAAACTGGATGTCTGAGCTGATGGTGACTGCTCCAGGCAGTGCTTGTGTTTTCACGCTTGCAGAGAAGTACCTTATCTGACTTGACGCCACGCTCACCTGGGAAATATGTAGCTGGTCTAGTTTTAACAGGAGCAAAGACTCCATGAGTTGGTCAGGAAATCAGCAGCCGTAGACAGTTTTCAAAATAAGAGCACTGGGAGATTATTCATCATGACACTAGAGGTGGACTACAGGTGGTGAGGTGTGGAAATCACCTGCAGGAGTCTCTGTACTACAGATGTACTATAGTTTACACCCAAGAGAAGAAAAATATTACTAGTTGAGATGGTAGGAAAAGTTGCAGTTTGTCCATCGAACACTAGGGACAGCTCTGAAAGTGAGTCGATCTCCATCGACATCCAAATTTACAGCAGGTGAAAACATATTTAAATCTTGGTTCATGAAACAGTTTTAGTGTCCATAGTTGGATTTCTTATCCATGACATCTGTACGTGGAATAATCATTTACAGGTTAATATATAAAGCACCAGATGTTTGTTTAATTAGGGGCATGGACTTTTGATCGGCGGCCAACACAGCACACGGCTAGCTGTCATCACTTTTGCTACTTAGCGCTGTTTTGACTTCAGAGCTGTGAATAAAACATACATAAATAAGAGTTGTTTGTTGTGGGGTTAATTTTAACAACAGGCCCGTGTGACCGGCCGTTGGTCGGTCTGTGCTGACGGAATGTCAGCTAGCTGTTCATATCTGATTTAAAAAAAAAAAAAAAAAAAATGCAGCTTGGAAATGCAGCTTCAGAAATCCTCATATCCTTGTTTCCTCGTTTAGGATGTTTCTTCAGGTACGAAACGAGGATGTCTGCGCAGGATTAATTAATTAATTAGACCTCACACCAAACTTGGTGTGTAGAGAATGAAGACTTGCAGTGATTCCATCAGTGTGTTAGTGCTGCTATGATTAGACGTTTTCTGCCAAATTAATGCAGTTAGTCACACATGCAGAGCTGTGTTTAGCTGGATCTTGAGTCACTGTGGGGGAGGAGTGTCAAATGGCATCAGCACCGACAACAGGCAGAGGAAGAGGCAAGTTCTGCAGAGAGCATTTTGACCTGGCCCTCAACCTAACTTCTTCATTCAACCCTGTTAAGAAATCATCACTCACTTTGGTTTCTTTAACGCCCATTACGCAGATGTCCACACAAGCCAACGCCCCGAGCAGTCACACATAACCCTTAGATGTATTTCATCTCTGCCCTGCAAAAGATGATAAGTTGATCCTAACAACAAATTCCGTCATAATGAACAATCCCTGGTGCTGGCAGCAGCACAAAAAAAGCCTTGATGAATGAGCTGTTTACCTACTTCAGTGCTGAGCGGAGGCCTGGCCCGCCAAAACGCCACTTCATTATGGGGCTGCAGAGCAAAATGCTGTGCAGCCCGCCTCTGTGACCACTTACAGATAGGAAATTGGACGTCATTTCATGTTTCTCAACAGTTATCAGGCAAAACACACTTGATGGACGTGTCTTGAATCTCAAATGTCACCTTTTTCACCAGAGTTATGGATTGAGGATGTAAATTTGCTCTGGATTTCCAGAACCAAGCGCTTACTTTGTGGTGTGTCTGCACTGCGTGACTAAGATGACCCTTCAATGAATCTAGAAATGTGAAAGCATGAAAGAAAAGGTCACTGGAAACTGCAGAGCTCTTACGAAACCTTGTGATGTTACAACTTACTTCTTCAGGGATGTGGATTGTTCTCAAAATTGTGGAAACACCAGGCAGCTGCAGCTTTAGAGTCTCGAGAACAAAACCACCAAGCTTTGGCTGGCTACCTGCCAAAGTGGCTTAGTCGAAATTTGTCAAACATTTGGCAGGTGGTTGGCGGTCATTTCCCACCCAGCATACGCCTGCCCGGCCTGGCCTCAGATCAGACCAGAACCATCTCTGCTGCGCGGCTCGGGCCTTGTAAACCTGTCGCTGTGCTAACAAAGAGCCATGTTCTAACACGGCGGATCTGACGGAGCTCTCCCCTGTGATTTCAGCTTCCTCTGTGGAAGTCGGCTTTCCAGAGAACTGCCGGTTGACCTGTCGTTTCTGAGAGAGGGATTTTGTGCAGCTCAGGCTGTTTCCGCCTCATGAAAAGAAATATTTCAAGGAGACATTTCTCGCAATCACATTTCCCAATCCCAGAAATTCAATGAGTCAGAGATGATGGAAAGTCCTTGTGGGGGTATCTAGGATTGAATCTGTAGCAAATTGTTTTATCATGGGTTTCAGCACAAACATTTCCTTAGTTCCTTAGAAGGAAATAAGAAGTTAAGTTGGTATTTAAATAGTTTTTTCTTTATTTCTGCATGTATTCATTGATAATACTTATTAACCAATGAAGACAGAATGTAGCATATCTCCTATGAGACCTGGCGCTTTGTGCACTTTGCTGTTTTAAGCTTGGTACGAGCATATTTTATGCAAAAGTTTTCATAATTTTTTTTTTTCTTTTAAGGAAAGATCAGGCTGCTAAAGCTCATCAGAGATCAATATTTGTGTTATATATAATGGTGTTTCTTCTAGGTTTTCTTGGTATGATTTCTAATAACACATAATTTTAGGATGTTTTTTTTTTTTTTTAACCTTTTCCTGATGATGCAAATATTCTTCAAGCTATTTTAATCACTCAAAGCACGATACAATATACCTTACGGTAGGTGTTTTACTGTCATAATTTAGTTTCCAGTGGAAAAACATTTCAATTCATGTAATTCCAAGTCACTGTTTAGAGAAAAAAAACACCTTAATTTCATCAGACAACTGAGGAGCATTTAAAAAAAACACACACACACACAGTCTTCATTGTGATTGGATGGTGCCTGAAGTAACACATATTTGTAGCCTGCCAATTGATTCTATTGGCAGTGAAGATTCTGTAGAAGTGTCAATCATCCAGATCCTTCAAGCCATTCCTGAGATATGACCTCGCACGAACGCCCACAGCTCAGCAACTGTTCCAGCAGCTGGTGTCATATATAGCTTATAATGAAAATGTCAGTTACAAAAGATTCAGAGGATACAGTTTCACTCGAGAGGAATTAATACTTTTAGTGACAAATATATCAAATAAAGTGTGGTTCCTGGGCAACTTGAGTGACACAGGTACGAGTGCCAATTTGGAAAGTGTCTAAACGTTTCTCTTCATTTTTTCACATTTGAAATCAATCATGGTAAAACAAATAGTGAGATATTGTAGATCGTATCTGCTGTAATCAGATGCTTTACCTTTATTTGATACCAGATGTGCTGATATAATACATGTCTTAGATGAGCCGTGTCATTTCTAACAGCACTTTCAAGAATACACATGGTTTGGGTTTAAAGTGCACACAAGGGTGTGACTTGGGTAATTACTTTATGGACTGATGTGTTAATGGATCATAAAAACAATGTGGTTTACACACACTTCAATGGAACAATGTGGACGAGATCTCATTCTTAGCTCCAGTGAGTGTACGCGACGTATAGATGCCACAGTGGCCTTAAAACCTTAAATCACCTGTCATTTCATTACTTATAGAGGCCATGGTTCTGAATTTACTCTGCTTAGTTCACGTGATCAGGATAGTTTATCAGCATTTGGGTTAATTAGCATCACCCTCAGCCTCTTCTTGTCCACCGTAACTCGTGCACTCAAGTTCTTCAGACCTGTTGGCCACTGAACAAAAGATGACGGTTACCGGTAATCTGAAATCTCTGCTACAACTTGATTTCTTTTCTATTTTCTTATTACACTCGCTCTCTGCTGAACCACATCCTGTTTACCACCTAATTACTCTTTGAAAGCTTTGTTCTAATGGACTTATCTGATCGTTCTGCGGTCATGCAAACACCTTCCATCCTTGCAGTTTGTTTCATGTACTCGGAGCTTAATTACTGTGGATGCACTCATCAGCTAAATGGATAGAATGTGACATTTTAAATGTCGGGGTGAGAGAGAGCGAGAGGTGGTTTTTCCAAAAAGCCCTGGTGACTTGGGAAGTGGGTCGGGTTTGTAGATGTTTTGCACGGGCAGGCATCGCTGAAGTGTCCGCAACCAAAGTGGGTCACGGTTAAACTTGATAAATCTCTTGTATGAGTGGGAGAGAAAGATGAGCCTCTATAAAATGCTATGAGGTCACTGCTTTTCACAAGAGGGAAAGAAAATGTGGAAATGGGGGGGTGGGTGTGTCGCATTTTAATCTTCACGTAAAGGACAAAGAGCTTTATTCTTGAGGAAGTACCTCCACTCAGAATCAGAAGTCTGGTTTATTAAGGTTTTTTAGAAATGGCTTCAGTGTGATGCAGAGAGATTTAAATTGTTTTTTTTTGTTTTTTTTTAGTTCTAAATAACCTCCACGTTAGCTTAGCTTCCAGCACAGTCCCACAGTCGGTTGTTGTTATCACGTAACTGGACATGTTGATGTAAAGTAAATGGCATACCGCTGCTTTGAGCCACTTTAGTTTTCCTCCTTCAGGCATTACTTTGCTTTCACTCCTTTTGTTTTGCCTCTTTTCTTTCATCTGTTTTGACACAGCTGAGTTTTCAGGGGGCTTAAGTGCCGTCTGGCTTCAGGGTCTCAGGAAATACGGGGATGTGGAATTATTAGTTTGTTTGTATTTAAACTTGTATTACCTTGCTTATGCTGGACAAACTATATTTGTGAAGAATAGCTAGTAATTGCTCAACATTACGTGGATTATTTGCGCATAAATATCGTCACCTTTTCCAATGAATCTCAAGTACAGTGTTTTATTTTTCTGCTCACTAAACTTCCAACATGATTTTAGGGTAACCCTTTTAGGTTGATTTAGTTCAAGGCTCCGTCCAAAAACAAAACCCTCTGCACTCTGACATCCACATTTACCGTGTAGTGAATTAGGTTTATTACTTAAGTCATTGCAAAGCGGACGACCTTGCGTCTGCAGCGTATGCCGGCACCCCGTACTGTTTGTCTCTTGATTTTTCTTTCCAACGGGCCGCATCGCAGTAAACATGTTGAACCCGTGCCTCTCCTGTTTGACATTTCCATGTGTGAATATCTCACTGAGACAAAGAGGCTTCTCTCTTTATGCCGGCCCGTGCGCTCGTGGGCGGGAGCCTCACTGTACGTCCTTGTCGCTTCTGTAGGCTCTGTGACATTATCCGTTTGAGCTGAAGCTGAAGCTCAGTGGCAGGATTGATTCCTCTGCTTCATGTACATACACGCCCCACCTTTGACACCCAGAGCTATAGGAACTATAGGCAGGCGGCCTGCACCGCCACCTCGTTTCAGATAAGTGATTGATTTGAGCTCTCAACAGCTTTATTTACAGCAGAGTGCCGTATTTGCAGTTCACATGCCTCGCGTCTTTTTAAGACGCAGTGGAATAGCTTTCAGCGGCGCTCTCGAGGTGTTTCAGCTTGCCTCGGTGAGGCAACAAAGAAGAGGGAGTTGTTGTGCCAGTGCTTGAATTCAGGACTTGTAAGGGTAAACGCTTAAAGCAGCCGTTAAATTCAAGGCTTCATGTAAGAAACGGAGGTCCTTGCGTATGTGGTTTCTAATTTGCGCTCCGATGCAGAAATCTCCACGTTCTCAGTTGGAAGTTTTAACCGAAAAGCCTTCTGATTTCAGAGTTGCTACCCGCGACGGACGTCTGCTACTTGCATCAAGAAAGTAAACTCCTGATTTAATCGTTTAACAGCTGTCTCATTTATTCACATGAGCTCACACTTACAGTAATGTTCAGTTTTTATCAGTGGACACACTCTGTAGATGCTAAAAATACCAGAGTATTGATGTGGACTCTGGTGTGACATTATTCAAGCTTCCAAGCTAAATGAACCGCAACTTGTTCTGCAGAGCAGGCAATAAAGTCGGGAAGTGAGTTTTTTTTGTTTTTGTATTTGCTGTAATAGCCAATATTTCCAGATATTTATATTAACGAGGTGATTTGAGAAACAAATCTCCTTTCGCACCACCTACAGCTCACAGTGAAGTTCACAAGTTTGCAGCGCTCCTGTCGCAGCTCTTCCATCAGAGCTCGGGGCTGTTGCCGCTGACTGTCAATCACAGTCCCCCACACGCTCCAGAACCCCTTACCCTTAAGGCTTATCATTCATAAAACATATTGACCTCCAGTTGATGCATTGCTGAGGGTCAGGAGGGCTGTGAGTATTGAATGCTTTCAATTTTTTTGGGCCAGTTATTGAATTTTTAATTTTAATTCTGCAACCACACCGAATGAATAATGTAACCTGCTTGTGAACATGGTCCTTTTGACATAAATGTGACACCATGTGGCTCTGGCGAGGCTCGTCTGTTGTGCCGAAAAATATAGTCAAATATTTTTGAACCAAAAAATCAAAATGAAGCAGACTTGACACTGTGATTGACATAGCGTGGGTGTGGTTCTGCTGGGTTTCCTGGTCTGTTCAACCCATTTCCAACATGGCACTGTACAGTGCGAGGAAAAAGAGGCTTCAAGATCACTGCGGAAAACTGGGTGACATCACCGGGGTGTAGTTCTCCAGTTTTAGCCGACGTGAGGTCTAAATGGATGTAAAAGCTGAAGTGCTCCATGGTTGGAGCCTCCGGCTCCCAACATAGAGGTGTAGAAATCCCAGAAACTGGGCTGGTTGGCGTGGATACACTCGCCAAACACAACTGGGAGTTTTAGCTGAATTTGAACAACAGAATGACACTTGGGTAGATTATTTGAAGACGAGACGTTTTTAGCTGATGAGCAGTTGGAAAATGTTACCCAACATCCTCCTTTTCGTGACTCGTATCCACTCATACTGATAATGCTGTTGCCATGATATTCTGTCTGTTTCTTTTTTGTTTAGCTATTGAAGTTGAGGATGGTTTTTTTTCCCTCCTTTTGCTGTGTTCTTGGGTGTTTGAGTCCAGCCGGTCATTTCTCAGCTCCACTCATGGCCCAACCCACGCTGTTTTTCTCTTCACCTCTCCCATTTGCTCTCCATCCCGCAGCCAACAGTTCACAGCTGCACCTGTTGCTGTGAAATAGTTCGGGGCTTCGTGGGAAATGGATTTGACGAGAAAAAAATGCCGTCAGGGTTGTTAAGAGGCAGTGTGACCTCGGCAGCCAGTAAAGTAGCCACTCTGCGCTCACTTCCATCTGCAGCTGTTAATGTTGCTGAAAAGAGACCCGCGGCGCTTCCGGGGCCCGGCCGGTATTAACTGGCTTTACTAAAGCAGCGCTCTTATTGAAAAATACATCCTATTTCTTAAATTAACCTCCACTACTTAAGCTAAGCCCTGCTTTCTTTAAGCTATAAATGGGACGTTCTACCTCTGAGGTGGGATTTCACCGCTTGAAGAGAGTGGGTAATCATCACATAAATTGAAGCATTATTCTTTATTTGTTCTGCACTTTCCTGTTAAATAATGGAGCACTTCTGAGGCATTAAGGCTGACATAAATAAAGGGAAGTTAAGAAAGCAATTCTTAGAAGGGGGGCAATGGTGGAAAGAAGAAAAAAAGGCAAAATGAGGGAACTTTGCCATGAATGAAACAAAAGGCGAAGCCTTTCCTTGTCGAAGATTTTTTGTTAAACCTCTGCTCTTCTGAAGTTTCTCCGTTTTTCTTCCAGCATGCCTCAAACCTCCATAATCACACATAAGAACCCTCCAAAATACAGTATTTAACCCAGACAACACTCTGCAGAGCTGCCTGGAAATTACTCACCATTTTCATACTGGCTGAATGTTGTGCAGCGAGAGCCCCGGGGTCTGAGAGTACGATTTCAGGAGCCTTTTTGACTTTGATCAGGTCTAGCAACCTTTTACACATAAACACACACCCAGGCCTCCTGCTCTGGAGAGACGTGATATATTTTCAATTAATACTTTTGATAGAGTTCTGCAGCAGCTAATTGTGGAAAAAAAAAAAAGGTAGAAATGTATTTTAACTTTGATTATTAAACATAGGGTTATTTTTTTTTACATTTTGACTGTTTGTGAGCTGGACTGAAGCCTCCCTCTACAACTTTTGGTTTTTCCATTTTAGAAAAGGACTTTATTTTTTATTGTTTGTTCATGGATAGAAAAAAAAGTCACAAAAATGAACTTCATTTTATATTTTGAAGCTGTAAAGACAGTGTGTGTCCTTTTAAACTAGTTATTCATTGTTTTTGTTACCCCGGGTCAGCCGCTGTCAGTGCTGGGTCTCCAGGTTTTTGAGTGTGTACTAACGATGACGGACATGTCCCTCTCCAGGTGCCATCCTGGGCCGCTCAGAGACGCAGGAGTGTGTCTACTACAACTCCAGCTGGGAGAAGGAGCGCACCAACCGCAGCGGCATCCAGCCCTGCTATGACGACAAAGACAAGCGGCGGCACTGCTTCGCCACCTGGAAGAACGTCTCCGGCAGCATCGAGATCGTGAAGCAGGGCTGCTGGCTGGACGACGTGAACTGCTACGACAGGTAGACGCTTTTGAACTTTTGATTGACAAGACGTGTGTCAACTTTCTTATTGTAGGAGAGTTTCAGTTGTCACCTAATCATGCCAGCTGGATAGATCGAATTCTTTACCTTTTTGAATGTTAAAGGAGCATTTCAATGTTAAAACAACCCTGAGGGTATTATTAGATGTTAAGGAGCAAAACCTTTAAGGGCTAAAAGGACAAAGATGGAAACAGATATGAGTGCGAATGCAACATATTTTTACAGCAAAGTGTCAAATTATTGATTGCAGAGAGAACGAGTCATGTCAGGATAAGTGAGCTGCCAGATACTCCTTGGCTTTTGAAAGCTTCAGGAGGCCTAAATAAATATAATAATAATAATGATTAAAAAAAAAAATCAACAGCCAAAGATTTTAAATTGTTAAAATGTCAAGAATTGACGCATCGGTAAGACCCCAACCCTCAAACACAATCGCTGTTCCACAGGGACCAGAACCCGGACTTCTGAAGCTTTCAGCTTCACAGAAAACACTGGAAGATCCTGAGCTCACATTTGTTTTATAACATTTCTGAGTACTTGTGATACTGGTTCTAGGTATCCAGACAGGATGGACGGTGAAGTTTATTTTATTCTATTTCTTAAATCCGAACAAAACAGAGATAAACGTCTGCTCTGGCTTAAATCGGTTGGATCTTTCCAAGATGCAAAAATCAGCCGAACTTGGATTTCCAACTGAAATTATGGTGAAGGAATGAAATGAAGGACTGAATTGGTTTTGTAAAGAGCAAAGTTGAACCCAGTACTGCAGATGTTGGACGGGCCGCACACCGGCTCAGAGGATCGGACTTGGAGGACCAGGCAGGGCTTCCCATCGGCTCAATTATTTTCTCATATTTGTCAAAATTCCAGTTTACAACAGTCAGGGATTAAAGTCTTTAACACTCTGCTCAGACATGCTTCCTACCCAATATGCTCTCCACAGGTGTTTCAGGAAATGTGTTTGAACAAGGTTACACTAGTTGTTTTTACAACTTTTCTCCCCTGTCAGTAAACACATCATGGCACAGTTTGGTTTACATGTTTTCAATGTTGACATTGAACAAGAGACATTTCTGCGGCCGCTAAGTTCATAAAAAAAAAGAAGCAAAAATAAAGAGAAAGGTACAACAGACTTAATCCAAGACTTAAAATACTTAAAACGACATCACCCTGCTGAGCATGCTCAATGCTACGAGGCTAACAAAGTCTAAAAATACACTAATTGAGCAGATGGCCTACAGCTTTCTTATGCTGGTTCCATCAGGGTTTCCACACGATTTCAGTCCTTTTTAATGGCCCTGAAAACTCCCGAGCAGAGGGAATAGCAGCATTTATACAAACTGAAATACCTGATGGTGGTCCGCTCGGCGGGTTACAAGGTCCTGAACAAGAGCGAGAGGAGGAAATGCTACTGCTGCTACTTCTGTTGTACAAGTGTCACAACTATAGACGATATTGTGGATAATATTGATTAGGGCTGCAGCTATCGAATATTTTAGTAATCGAGTATTCTACTGAAAACTCCATCGAGTAATCGGATAAAACATATTTTTGTTTAGTTAAAGAGTAATTATAAATATACATAAGATGTTAGATGTTAATTGACATTACTAAGACTAAATTATATAATACAGTAGGTTCATGGCTGTGCATTTAAAAACCCTGAACTTACACCAGTCGACCAAATTCACTGCCTTCACTCAAAAAACTAAGGATCTTACCAAGAAATGTTCTTTTTCTAACCTAAAAATGCCATTACACCTGATAACACACATCACTTAAAAGGTTAGGTGTTTTTCCCACGTTTTTCAATTGAACTTTCATTTGGCAGTGTTCAAAATAAAATTGAGCCCTGCTATATTGGAGCACATTAGGCACCAGTGCTGCTTGTTTTATCCATCAATGACTACAGAGATAAAATTGAAAACTACCCAGTTAGCTTTATTACGTTTTTATTTTTCTGACATTTTCTGCCTTTTCTTTTAGTTAAAACTGTAGCGTGAACAGATGTTTAGAGGAACCTATGTATGTACCGGGTTAGAGGGGGAACATATAGGAGAACGGACCAGAAGAATATAGCGTGGATTGAAAATAAAAGTTAAGCACTGAGCTACATGTGCATCCTGTCTGGGCCATTGCAGACTGGCTGAGCATATAGATGTACTATATATATATATATGTATATATATATATATATGTGTGTGTATGTATGTATATATATATGTATATATATACATATACATACATACATACATAATATCATTGCCTGAGCATGGCATGTTACTAAAACCAAACATATCCGCCGCTTCTTCTTCCTTTACGTGCGCGGCGTCAGCGTGCTGTGCCGCATTAAACGTAGTCTGGGTGAAATACCTGCTTTGAGCTGGTAAAATTAAACGATTCCTCGAGGCAGAGAAAATTCCTCCATCATTTTTTGTAATCGATTTACTCGAATTATTCGAGGAATCGTTTCAGCCCTAATATTGATCACCAACGAGGAGTTGAGGCTCAATCTTGGAATTCATCATCAGACTTTTCCCGTAGTGGAGGGTAAAAGTTTCAGTAATGTTACCTCACCTGATCTCTATAGCCTACACGGAGGAGCAGATGCTCCTCAGATGTTGTTCCCATCACGTTTTTATTTTGTCTCATGCCTCACAAACGCAGCCTGCTGAAAGCCGGTCCCAGTCCAGCAATCACTTATTAAACAGATGTTTAGACATCTGATGCCAGTTTGACATCCTTGTCAAGTCTGAGTGAGTTTTCATTACATGATGCACCTGCTTCTGTTTGCCAAAGTTCAAGGTTTGTGGAAATCTAAATGTTAGAGAGGGAGAGAGAAGGGGGGGCTGCAGTTGTTCCCTGGCCCGTGTTTTAAAGCACGTCAATGTCCAGTTAAAACAAAAAGAGATTTTATTTGCTATCGATTGTAATTCTTGGAAATAAAATCAGGACTGGCAGGTTGGACCTTTCCAAGAGCTGGAAATCGGAGTTGGCACGGAGAACTGCTAGTGCTGCATCTCTCAGTCTAAAACACAAATTAAAGCTCCCGCCCCTGTGGACAACCCTTTGGGAAGCTGCCACGTTACCAATTTGTGCAAGTATAGTTGGAGCTCTTTAAACTTTATACCGCAGTGGAAATGTAAAATAACCATGTTCTGGAGGAACATTTCAAAAGGTCCCTGGGGTTAAAAGTGCAGAGTACGGCTGGTTGCAGTGGCTTCCCATGTTTTCATGCAATGATGGGAAATGTTTTAGTTGGAAGTACTGACGGGAAGCACAGCACATTTCTCTTAGCGAGACAAAGCCGGCATATCACGACTTTAAATACATTTACAATCACCTGGAGCTCAGTGTTTGTCCCCTCTGTGCACGCCTCCACCCCAATGACTTGCAGAAGGTTACATTTTAATTACTGCAGCAGAGGAAATGTGAATTGACTCTGTTGGTCCCCGCTGACGACGGATTCAGCCTGATGTACGCGTCCAAGCGTCTCAACCCAGGGCAGTAAACAGATATTAATAGAGGGTATTTTTATAGTTTGTAGCTCGCCGGGACGTGGACCTGGCATGAGAGGCTGGTTGGAGGCAGTGTGTGTTTTTCTTTGATTCTCCAGCGATAAAGTTGCAGCAGGATCTGCAGCCTGCTCAGTTCGGGTACCTCTGCTCAGACGGCGCCGCCTGGGCTCCCTGGAGAGAGGAGAGCATTCGAGGGCTGCTGCCACTTCCTCAGGCTTTTATCTGATGACTGTGTGAGAGTGAAATAGAGGAGTGTGTGTGATCGGTAGTGTACTTGTGTGTGTGTGTGTGTGTGTGTGTGTGTGTGTGTATTGAACTGCGTAGGAGTTGTTTTGTAAATGCTTTGTTTCATGTTTTCTGTGGCCGCAAGGGAATTAAAAGGCAGGAGGGGCATGTATGTATAGATGCCGGTTCGAGTGGAAACAGTCTTTTTCTTAACATTTTGAAAAATAGAATGGCCTGTATGTCCTTGGCACAGTCCAGGGAGACGAAGCGGAGACGGTTTTGTGTGTGTGTTTGTTTGTAATTCCTGCCTTCATGTTCTTTACAGCAGCGAGTGTGTGGAGAGGAAGGAGAGCCCCAACGTTTTCTTCTGCTGCTGTGAAGGCAACATGTGCAACGAGAGGTTCATGTACGCCCCTGACCCGCCCCCTCAGATCGACCCGTTCCATTCCACCGCCTACAGTACGTACCAGCCAACACAGGCGCATCCCACGGGCTGCAACGCTCAATAGCTTCCTGCCGTGAAGTTTCTCTCCTATATGTGTTTGTTTTATCACTCAATTACAGGTGGACCAGGAGACTTGGTGGTAAACTGTAGTTATGTAGCAGCATGGTTCAGGAAGTTAAAACATAAAAATGACGTGACAGAGGAACAACATAAAACTTTTCACGTAATTTATTTATCGTGTCTTTCATTTACAAAAATGAAGCCAAATTAAGGAGAGGGGGGGTCATATGGGTAATACAATGTACAGTAATCCCTTGTTTTAAGCGGGGGGGAAGTAGTAACCATTATTTTTTTTACAATTATTATACAAGGCTTTAAATTGTGGAGATTAGCACCGCCCCACCGCGACCCGGGGGCAGAGCGTTTTGTCCACATATAATTCGTAAACTTAAATTTGACAAAGTGTTTTACGTACATGTACATATTAAACCGTAGCCTAATTGACACACAGGAAGTGAAGACGCGGGGAGACTGTGAAAGGGTAACTGAGTTATAGTGAGGGATTACTGTCCCCCCATGATTGAGCAGCTTGTTTCTTCGCCATTAAGTTGAAGTTCAACAAGCAGTTGAGGTCCGTTCTGCTTAACAACGTTGCTTCAGTTCATTCACATTTATGGACATTTATTTACAGCTAAATGGAGTGGGACATCATGTCCCAACGCAGCATTTCAGTGGGGTTCAGATCTGGACTCTGACCAGCTCATTCAGAAACCTTTTTTTATTTTTTGCATCCATTTTGATGTTTTGATTTGTTTTTGATTTACCTTGGATCATTGTCTGGTCACAAGAACCAGTTTCAACCAAGCTTTCGCTGTCAGACAGTTAGCCTCACATTCGCCTCGTACTCAGAGGAGTCCCCGCTAGAGGGAGGAGGAGTCCCCGCCGCCGGACGGAGGAGGAGTCCCCGGCGCTAGACGGAGGAGTCTTGCTGTCGGGGACTTGAACCGTTAACATGCTCAGACGTCCAGGGGAGTTTGAGATCTTGGATCTCATCTCTTTCTCCGAGTGCAGCCTGACCTTCTAGACTTCCTGGGACGTTATCTCCTGCCAAGATGGGCAGCTTTCTTGATTGTTTTTTAATTGAGAATAATTTTACTTCCTGTAGAATTTTGAACTCCATATTATTTAGAAGTGGTTTTATTACCATTTTTAGACCTATCTACAGTAAAAATTGTTGTTTATGCTTTTAACACATACCTGAGACAAGCAAAGTGCTTTTCTAGACGCTTGCACCTGCTGACGATCAGCTCATCAGGAGAACCTGATTAACATACCTGCAAACCACCCTCTTAAATCTAGAGGGACCAGTAAGTGCTGCTTGCTCACATCATTATTATTATTTTTCTGTTTGGCTTCATTTTTGTTGCATACAGTGGGGAGAACAAGTATTTGATACACTGCCGATTTTGCAGGTTTTCCCACTTGAAAAGCATGTAGAAGTTTGTAATTTTTATCATAGGTACTCTTCAACTGTGAGTGATGGAATCTAAAAAAAAAATCCACAAAATCACATTGTATGATTTTTAAGTAATTAATTTTGCATTTTATTGCATGACATAAGTATTTGATACAGATCAGAAAAACAGAACTTAATATTTGGTACAGAAACCTTTGTTTGCAATTACAGAGATCAGACGTTTCCTGTAGTTCTTGACCAGGTTTGCACACACTGCAGCAGGGATTTTGGCCCACTCCTCCATACAGATCTTCTCCAGATCGTTCAGGTTTCGGGGCTGTCGCTGGGCAATACGGACTTTCAGCTCCCTCCAAAGATTTTCTATTGGGTTCAGGTCTGGAGACTGGCTAGGCCACTCCAGGACCTTGAAATGCTTCTTACGGAGCCACTCCTTAGTTGCCCTGGCTGTGTGTTTCGGGTCGTTGTCATGCTGGAAGACCCAGCCACGACCCATCTTCAATGCTCTTACTGAGGGAAGGAGGTTGTTGGCCAAGATCTCGCGATACATGGCCCCATCCATCCTCCCCTCAATACGGTGCAGTCGTCCTGTCCCCTTTGCAGAAAAGCATCCCCAAAGAATGATGTTTCCACCTCCATGCTTCACGGTTGGGATGGTGTTCTTGGGGTTGTACTCATCCTTCTTCTTCCTCCAAACACGGCGAATGGAGTTTAGACCAAAAAGCTCTATTTTAGTCTCATCAGACCACATGACCTTCTCCCATTCCTCCTCTGGATCATCCAGATGGTCATTGGCAAACTTCAGACGGGCCTTGACATGCACTGGCTTGAGCAGGGGGACCTTGCGTGCGCTGCAGGATTTTAATCCATGACGGCGTAGTGTGTTACTAATGGTTTTCTTTGAGACTGTGGTCCCAGCTCTCTTCAGGTCATTGACCAGGTCCTGCCGTGTAGTTCTGGGCTGATCCCTCACCTTCCTCATGATCATTGATGCCCCACCAGGTGAGATTTTGCATGGAGCCCCAGACCGAGGGAGATTGACCGTCATCTTGAACTTCTTCCATTTTCTAATAATTGTGCCAACAGTTGTTGCCTTCTCACCAAGCTGCTTGCCTATTGTCCTGTAGCCCATCCCAGCCTTGTGCAGGTCTACAATTTTATCCCTGATGTCCTTACACAGCTCTCTGGTCTTGGCCATTGTGGAGAGGTTGGAGTTTGGTTGATTGAGTGTGTGGACAGGTGTCTTTTATACAGGTAACGAGTTCAAACAGGTGCAGTTAATACAGGTAATGAGTGGAGAACAGGAGGGCTTCTTAAAGAAGAACTAACAGCTCTGTGAGAGCCGGAAGTCTTACTGGTTGACAGGTGATCAAATACTTATGTCATGCAATAAAATGCAAATTAATTACTTAAAAATCATACAATGTGATTTTCTGGATTTTTTTTTAAGATTCTGTCACTTACAGTTGAAGAGTACATATGATAAAAATTACAGACTTCTACATGCTTTGCAAGTGGGAAAACCTGCAAAATCGGCAGTGTATCAAATACTTGTTCTCCCCACTGTAAATAATGCACAGTTGAAAAAGTTTCACATTTTTAAACAACCACCCAATAAAAGGCTTAAAGAGTAAACTTTTGCACGCGAGTGTCTGCGCTAGAACTTAATGTGAAAATGATCCAATATACAAAACAACATGAACAAACCTTTTATTTTGAAGGCTTGGTCTTCAAGATTCAAGATGTTTTATTGCCATATGCACACAGTTTACACCAGGCAATGGGATTTGCATAATAAGTAGAATTATTGCAAAAGATTTGCATATTTGCATAATTTGTGCCGAAAAATGTGTAATTTGCAGAAATATCCCGACAAAACATACTTGTGAAGGTGTAAAAGTGAAAAACCTAAGATCTTGTTTCAGGATGTTACTGAGAAAAAAATATATAATTTATCACATAATTCATCACAGGGGTGTAAATTGAAGCGAATACGACATTAGATGACAAATAGATAATATATAACATCAGTTCATTACCTGAATTAGAAAAACCAAGTACATCTTAAGTTTGAAGAACAAAGTCTTAGTTTCATGATATGATGAACTCCTTAAGCCAAAGAGTTCAAGATCAAGCAGATGGAGGAGCAGCAAGATGGATAACGGTGAGACAACCAGGATACGCTGAAGAAAGGAAGGGACATTTGCCTCTAAATGTTCAATAACAGGACTCTTGAGTGTTTGTAAGTGTGTTATGAAGTGATGTGCAGCAGCACCGCCGACGTCCTTGCACTTATCACTTTACAGCCAGCAGGCTCATCTGTCTCTTTGTGTTGCTTTTGAATTTGACTGAGAAAACCTGCAGAGAGGGAAACTCTGGGCCAGCCCCGCCGAGAGTCCCACGGTGCAGCTGGTGCAGCGCCGGCAGACCCCCCTCCCCCCCGAGGATGGCCGCGGTGGTCGGCGTCTGAGTGTCGGCGCTGTGACAGCTCTGCCGAATCAGACTGTCCCACCTTGTGACGGGAGGACGGGCTGAGCCAGCAGGCGTCACCCGGCGACCACTTCAGGGTCGGACACAGTTCAGAGCTCTGTTATTTTTGGCAGGCGGATTACGTGGAGTCACGAGATGGATTTGCTAATCCTGTGTGTGCGTGCGTGTGTGTGCGTGCGTGCATGGGTTGATGTGATCTTGAAGCACAGTGGCAGTAAGCTGGGTTAGTGCTGCGCTTGGAGATGATGCTGTCTCTTTGTGTATAAATATATCTTTTATTTGAGTCAAAGTGTTTCATCTCTTCACTTTGTTTCTGTGAAAGTAAAACGAGTCCTGGCTCGTCAATTTTTCCTTGTTTTTCTCTCTCTGCTCACAGCCACCTCCAACCCGTTTCCCCAGAAGCCCCAGCTCTTGAGTACGCTGCTTTACTCCCTGGTGCCCATCATCGGCCTGGCTGCCGTGGTCCTCTTCTCCTTCTGGATGTGGAGGCATCACAAACTGGCCTACCCAGCCGCCCTCGTCCCCACACATGTAAGTCCTTCAGGAAAACAAAGTAGCAGCTGGTTTTTGTTTGATTTCCTTTTTTATTCTTTAGTCTCCTCGTGTTCACCTTTTGGTTCTGAGAGTTTTAGGACTGTGCTGCCCTCTTTCTTCAAAGCTGACTTCCTGTTTCCTGTTGTCTGTTCAGTCCCGCTTTATCGTTTTAATTGCAAACAAAGAGGATATGTAAAACGCTTCAGCCCCTGCGTGTGACACAATTTATTTCCTGGAAACATAAATTGTATCAGCAAAAGCATGACAGCAAACGGGAATAGAGACGATGCAGAGCTGCTGCAATGCACACGATTCTGATAAAGCAGAAATGCCCGACTCATCTAGATTGGTTTTGTTGACATTTATCTCCCACATGAGTCGAAGTTCTGCCTTCTCAATAAGACCAACTTTGAGCTTCACTGACGGAGTCGCCTTAGTAGGATCGGTCTTCACCTCTGGATCGGGGGGTGGACATCATGTGCATGTGAGTTTACCTCAGAAATAGGTTTCTGTCTTCAGTCTGCAGATACAGGGATGGAAGTTAAGTTTTTCTTGTGTCAGAGGGGCTTTTATTCATTTATATATATATATATATATATATATATACATACATACATACATACATACATACATACATACAGGACTGTCTCAGAAAATTAGATTATTGTGATAAAGTCCTTTATTTTCTGTAATGCAAAAATGTCATACATTCTGGATTCATTACAAATCAACTGAAATATTGCAAGCCTTTTATTATTTTAATATTGCTGATCATGGCTCACAGCTTAAGAAAACTCAAATATCCTATCTCAAAAAATTAGAATATTCTGGGAATCTTAATCTTAAACTGTAAGCCATAATCGGCAATATTAAAATAATAAAAGGCTTGCAATATTTCAGTAGATTTGTAATGAATCCAGAATGTATGACATTTTTGTTTTTTTAATTGCATTACAGAAAATAAAGGACTTTATCACAATATTCAAATTTTCAGAGACAGTCGTGTGTGTGTGTGTGTGTGTGTGTGTGTGTGTATATATATATATATGTATGTGTGTGTGTATGTTATGTAGAAAAGTGTGGAAAACTCGTAGCTCTCATCTTCCTCGTCGCACACAAAATCCTTTTCCTTTTTTCACAGCTGCTTTTTATGTAAAACCCCAGTATCTGCACTTGGACTCATTTCTTCATCGGCGTTGTGTAATTTCACCAAGTTCTAGATTTTCAGGCCTGAAAACAAAGCTGTTCCTCTGAATTCCCGAGGAAACTGGTGCCTGTGATTCCTCAGCTGCAGCAGAGCTATAGTCTCCAGGCGGCGGGGGGAGAAGGAAAGCCGTGCAGAGCTCTGCACCGTATGGAAGAGGAGTCAGGGGCCTCTGCATTATTGATGAGGCTTTATATAGGCAAACAGAACTAAACAGAGAGAAGCTCGCAGCTCTGCCTGCGAGGAGGGAGGTGGTGGGTGGGAGTGCGGGGGTGTGAGGGGGAGAGAGTGAAGAGAAGAGAGACGCGCCATTCTCTCAACTTACTTATTGTATTTGCACAGTACTGAAGCCGAGCAGGAGAGAGATAAAAAGACACTTACACAATGCAATCTGGAAACAAAGCTGATGTGTGATGGAAAACAACACCGCTAAGAGGCTTATGGAGCATCTTACCTGGAAACGGATAAATGAGGGGGGGAAAATAAACAACATAAAACAAGATCATGACCCAAAAGGAGTGGATCAGGTGTCCAACGGTGAGCCGGTTGAAATGAAACAATCGCTGAAGGATCCAGAGAGTCACGGGGGAATAAAATGAATAAAAAGCGTGTTGCAAATGAAGTCCTACTGAGTGTGTAATAGTGTGCGTGCAGGAGTGTGTTCCTGCACGAACGAGTAGGTGTACAAAGACAGAAGAGGTAACTTGCACATGAATGTTTTCAGTCCCGAGAGGATCAGATGCAGGGAAGTCTTCCCGTCTGCCATTCCATCGACGTTAAAACAGACATATTTGTAGTCCGACAAGTAGCTGCTTTTATGTCCGCGGCTTGTTTTGTATTGATTTAAGCTCGTACATGGAGGGAGCTAGAGGGATGCAGCACGGGGGAACGTAGGGAGGGCTTTATTTCAGTCTGTTTATTTTGGGGTGGCTGTTTGTTTCTTTTGTAGCTCTATTAAACGGAAGAAAAGTCAAATGTCCTGGTTGTGCAAAGAGGACCGCTTGTAGCACTTTATGCACTGTTGAATGTAACAACACTGCACAAACAAACCCTCTGCTGCAGCGCACGTCACTGAATTACACCGTGCAAACCTGCACGTACATGTGCCACACACACACTCATGAAGGCATTTAGGTGATTCAAAGTTAAGTCTCTGACATTTCAGAACTCACACACATGAAAACATCATCTGGCAACAAAGCAAACCAAAATGCTGCAAAGAAACGCATCGCAAGATGAAATCTGAACAACTTGTTTTTTGGACGAGTCAGTCATCTGAAAGATTCTGGCATCATGTTTAATATCATGTTGCACGGGGGGGGAGTTACTGGAGCTTCATTAATGCTTTGTCACGCCTGTTTCTGCACCAGGAGAAGACTTTGGGGGGACTGGTGGGGTTTTTTACGAGGCATAAATCCTCCATAAATCCTCCACACGGAGTTAAAATAAATCTTTACAAGTATGTCTGGTCTTCATGATCATGGTTGTTTGCACATTCTGATCATTTTTGCTGCCCTTTTGGGTCGATAGCATTATTTTTTGGCTGTTTTATTTATCAGTTGTTCTTTGTCTCTCTGTTGCCATCCTGTGTTTGAATCCTCAGGTTGCATCAGGCTCATTTAGAATGTGTTTTTTGTGTCTTTAACTGCTTATTCTTCATCTCATTTTTTGGTTGTATTTTGCAATCTTTATGTCTCACTTTTAGCTTTTTTGCATCTATTTGAATACTGGAATTCACATTTTGGTTACTTTACCGTTTGCTTCTCTCTTTTTTTTCTTTTTCTTTGTGTCTGAGATAAGGGACCACATGAATGGTGGCTGCTCGACAGCCTCATTCACTAATCCATCTATAACGAAGGTCTAACCATTGATGCCATATTCAGAATTTTTGCACATTTAGGGCCCGATTTACTAAGATCCTAAATAAAGAGTACTAAATTGCGTGTGCACTGAAAAAGTTTGCGCGTGCGTTTTGCGTGTGGTTTGCAGGTGATCAACTAAGATTGCGTGCGCAATTGATAACAGGTGCAAACTGCAGTATTTAAATGAGGTGTTGCGTGTTAAGGTTTGCGAGCGCAGATCTGCGCCATGGAGAGTCTGGATGGAAAGCACAGTCACAAGTCACAAGCGCAAAATGAAATTTGACGAGTTGGAGTTAGAGATATTAGTGGAAGAGGCAAATAAACACATTCATGAACTACAGCAAAGACATTTAAACATTACCAAAAGAAACGCAATATCGGAGAAAACCTGCGATAGAATAAATGCAGTTGGTAACACAAAAAACGGAAAAACGTCTGGTTTTTCATATTTCAATTTTAGACACAGATCAAAAATACGAAATATAAAAACGGGCCACAGGACCGAATTTGATTTTAATATTTAATTGGTCGGGTTTGCGTGACCCGGCGGTGCTCGGCATGATCTGAGGAGAAAAAGACATCAGACACAGAGCTGGAGAGCGCTTTGATTCATCTATTTATGAGTTAAGTTTTTATTCAGATGTCCACAGTATATTGCAAATATTATATATTATATAGCAAACACTGACAGTAAATGTGTGACAGACGGGACCATCATATGGCCGTCGATTTAACGCAGAAGCATAATTCAGGCGAAGCTGCAGTCTCTGCGCTGATCCTGACACAGCGGGTCGGAGCGGATTTGGTCATGATGTTTAACCTGTGTTTTGTGATTAATAAGCACGGGTTTTAATTAAATGTAATTTACGAAGGATGATTTCACGTTCAATAAGATAAATAATCAATAAAATACAAAGTTTTGCAGAAAGGCTTGGCCTGCTTGTGGGCGAGTGGAGGGGGGCACAATAAGAGAAGGTGGCAAGATATAAGCCGAAGAACTAAAGAAAAAGTGGCCTTTAATAAAATTTGTGCAACCATTTTTAAAATAGCATGCAGCAGAATAAAGACTCTCTCTCTGCGTATTCTTTGATTTTGGATGTGGCCTCCTTGCCACAATAACAGCAGCAGCAGATTAGCACCTTCCTTTCAAACGTATTAAATACAGACGCAATCACAATACGCGCAAAAACTTTCAGGCTTGGTAAATCTCATTGCGCGTGGTAAATGGACATATTTGCATCTTCCCCTCCCAGTATTTAGCGCTCTCTGGCGGTTACGCCCCATATTGATTATTCATCAGGGCAAAAGTACTAACTGAATTGCGTGTGCAATTTAGCGCATTTCAGAGACGCAATCCTCTTTGCACGCTGTTAGTAGATCAGCTGGCACTTTGGTTTGCGGGTGCTGTCAAGTTTGCACAGGTTTTAACACACGCAAACCTTTAGTAAATCGGGCCCTTAGACCCTTATCACATCTTCCTTTCTGCAAAACATCGGCCCACTCTCATTAGTTTTCTTTGCAAGGTAATGAATCCTGCAGCCTCCGTGATGCAAAAGCAATTGTTTCCACTTAATGATCATGATCGTATCCATTATTGTGGCTCTTCTTTCTAATTTTACAATGCAAGGCTCCGGGAAAAAACAAAAGAGAAAAACACACAGTTAAAAGAGCTCCTGATCCACTTTTTATGTAGTTGTCGTATTTGCATCAGGCCGTGCTGGAGGTGGATTTAATGAGGGAGAAGGCCACTTTATCACATCAAGAAGGCGTTCTTTTGGCTCTCCTTCAGCATACATTTAATTTCTAGATCCCACAACCCATCGACAGATCAGATCCAGTGTAAAATGCAGAAAATGTTGCACAGAGATGGTCATGATGTCGCAGCGGTGGCGCTTCATCACTGGCCGCATATTTGCCACCAAGACTCAATTTTTCACAGCACAGTGGCGAGCAGACGAAAGTGGAAGTGATTGTGTCCGAGGACTCGGAGCCACAGCTTTCACACGGAGAGGCCTTCACCTGGAGGGCTGCAGCACCACCAACGTCTTCTTCTTCTGCTCTCCTCTCTGTCCATCTTCTCTAATCCCCATCATTTGCTTTGGTGGGGAGTAAATTACATCTCGTTAGTCGTAGTCTGGCTTTGTAAAGAGTTGTCAAACATCAGCGGCTGTTGTTCAACGCATCAGGAGGAGAAGTCATTTGACTTGCTCGTTGCTTTACTGCCTCTTATTTAGTGTTTTCTGAGCCCCGGCAGCTGCTTCATGGACATGCTGTCGTCTGAAACGTCTCTCGGGGTTCGGTTTTGTTTTGGGCTTTTTCAACTAGAGCTGCTTGTTTTATTCTCAATAGAAAATACCGCCTTTTTTATATCTATTCCTTTTAATTTATACATACTCTTTGAATACATGAAAAGGCTCTTCTTTTGTGAGGGTGCAGTTTTTCTTTTCTTTTTCACGACATTCTCTGAAGATCACATTTATTTCATGTTAAAGGAACTATTGAGAAGTTCTCGTTGCAGAGCACGTCTCCGCTGCGTCGGTGGCGGCGACTTTCTGCCTCACTCCGAGAAAAATACCTCACCATTTCAATAGAAGAGGTGGAAATGAAGAGCTGCTGTGTTTGGAGGGAGAAAAGGTGTACTTTTGAAGTGAAAATTGAAAAATAAGTCAGTAAAAGTGTTTGATTATTTTGTTGGAATACTGTCCCTCTTATTTATGTTTTAATTTACGTAAGGTTTAGTTTTATCGTCATCGGGTCGGGGGGCAGAAGCCCAGGCAGGGCAGTCATATTGTTAATTTTTACAATCTTGTTTATGCGTATTTATTGTTGATTGATCCGGTGTTGATTGATCCGTGTCTTGGGGCGGCTTCGCCTTCATGTGTGTTTGCTTTTCTTTTGTCTCTTTCACACATTATTCAGCCTATTTTCAGTTGATCAAGTTACTAAAGAGCATCATTTAAGCTCCTAACCTGAATCATCCTGCCTTTGTTAACCCTTTTATCTGCTCCATGTGGAACAGTGTCCCTAAATGTTTGGGATCCCCAGGGGGGGGTGCCTTTAACCTGCTTCTGCTTCATCCACTAACTGAAGAAGGTGGCAATGACTTCTCTCTTTGCTTCTTATGTTCCTCCTCAACAAGCACGCCTTTCACATTATGGTGGAGGTAAGAGCAGTTTACCTGAAGTTCAAACTACCAGTTTCCTCCCTTTTTTTGGGTTCAGAGCTTGACTTCGCTTCCTCAATCCCACACCACCATTTTCATTGCTTTATTTAGCAGTGTCTTGTTTACTCGGTTTGAAACACATTTCTGTAAATTTTTTCCTTTTTTCTGCCTGGCTTCATTGCATGGACAGATGTGTTTTGTGCTCCCCGTTGAAAGATATTGTGCATGGTGAAAAGTGGCCGAGACGGCTTTGAATGCAGCCCCCTCTTTACAGTGCGAATGTCCACCTGTGATGTTTATGTAACGTGCTGTTTGTGATGTGACCCAGTTCTGAGAGAGGCCCGTGGTTTCCTGAGCGCAGAGACAGTCGAGGAGTTTGAAACTGAAACCACAGCCTGCTTTTCCATCTCGTACGCAGACTGAGGAGGAGGACGGATAGATTTTGCATAAGTGGGAGCGTTGCCACTTAACTGGAACATTTTTCAAGTCGGAGTGTAAATTACTTAAACGCAAGAGGAGTGGCAGCCTTTGCAAATGTACTTTGGCTAAAAATGTATGAAACCGTCCTGGCAGCGTGGCTGCGGACATCGCCGGCGATTCTTATGCAAAGCAGAGAGAGCAGCTCTGAAAATAAAAACTCCGGCTTGTTGTCAGTTCAGGTTAGATCTCTTTAAGGTCGCGTCGCCGACTTTGGGTTTTGATTTTTGCCTCAAGTTTTGTAGCTGAACCAGCAACAGGACGAGACATGAGATTACGGCTTGTTGTACTTGGAGTTCTAATTAAACCGGACATTTTTGTATAAACTTCAATATTTTTTGCACTTTAACTCAAACGAAAACAAACTAAACTGGGCCCGAAGGACCTGCTTCGATGTGACAGACAAAAGTGTAACGTGATGAGGCCACAAGAGACGGTGGAGGGTTGAGGAGGACGGTGTGAAGCAGCACATTTTATTTTCCTGTTTCCTGCGGAGTGCTGACTAAGTGTAATGCACTCCCCTTGGAGGCCATGTCGCCCCGTGATCAGACCACGGATCCGGTAACTCCCCCGGGTCACGCCTGGCCCGGCCACACCGCAGCTCCTCGCCGGCCGAAGCCCCGAAGACAAACAAGACCTTCCTGCAGAGTCCGGCAGAGTCCGGCAGAGTCCGGCAGAGTCCGGCAGGGGCATGTTGATGGCGCTTCTGATCGGGCAGGATCATGAAATCCAGCTGTCATCATTCACATCCAGATCACGCTCGGCATCGGCCGTCTGTCATCGCCTGGCGCACCGACAGTGCAGGAATTCACCTTTAGGCTCAACAGCGTCTTGACAAATGCTGTTTTTTTTTCTCTCTCTGTGGGGTAAAACCTTCAGGAAGGATTTCTGCTTCTCACGTTACATTAAGCACATCGGATGAACTCAAACTTGTGGTGACATTTGTGCAGATGTTTATTATCATAATCCCTTGCTCGGGTACACAGAGATTCTTCCTGGCTTGTGAAGACTTATTGAACCCTTAAGGTTCAAATAATAGTCCGAATTGAAATGATTTCTGATGGAATAATAAATATTGGTGAGACTAAATATTGGTGAGACTAAATGGCACAGGTGGTTAGCAACAGTAACCAAGAAGGTCAGTTGTGATTGTAGGGGGGAGCAAGGCACCGTTTCATCAACAGTTGCTCTTCAGACATCAGTAATACTACTTTGTTGGAGAAATCACATCAAGAATTTATCAAAATGTAATTTGTGTGGAAGTGACTTGCAGGTTTGGGTCTGACCGTCCGGAGGGAGGAGACGTGGTTGAGATAAAGACGGCTGAAGATTAGAGATGGTCTTTGATGTTTGAAGGCTTTATGGACGTTAAAGATGAGTGAATCATGTCAGGGGCGGATGGATGGATGGATGGATGGATGGATGGATGGATGGATGGATGGATGGACGGACGGACGGACCCGTGCTGCCTCACTAAATGCAAACCTTCAGCCAGGTGTGGGGAAGAGCAGCGGCCGCTGTCATTAACAGTGTTTTTGAGGGAAACATCCTCAAAGACGACCAAACAATGACCTGGCGTCATCCTCCCTTCATTGAAATGCTAATTAGGACTTTTCAGGCCTTGTAAAAGGTTAGGTGTCTCCTGTTTCATGCTCTTACACAGCTGGAAAAATGTTGAAGGAGCAGATTAGAGTCTATTCAGAGTTTAATCTTTCAGTTCTACCAAATGACAGAAGGTTGGCAAATGCATTCTTACACAAGGCCTGAAATCACAGCCCGACTTGAGGGACTAAGTCAACACGGTAGCTCAGGAGCTGCCAGCCGGCGCTCTGATATGGTAAAGTTGTTCTACCTTGTCCACTGCACATTCTTTCTGATCACAACCCAGTCGGCTTCATGTCACCAGCTGTCAGCAGCGATATCTTGAAAACACGATCATTCCTCTCCCCTGGCCGAGCGCCTCTGAGCGTGCTCGGGTATGTAGAGAGCAGCATCAGAAACAGATGTGCGGCCGTGTTTCTGTGAAACTGTAGAATCCTTATTTTGGTGTCCACCAAGATGTTTTGAAAGTGGCCAGCTCTGATATCCAACCTCGGCACCACGGTGGGTAATTTTCCCCGTCATTTGGCTGGCATTTGGTGTGAAAGCAGAGTGCAGACAGCAGGTCTGCCTCGCAGCTCTCTGCTAGTTTAAGTAAACACAGGATTTCCCACCAAACTCGCTCCCCCTCGCACTCGCCGGGGCAGCACAGACACTCTCTCTCTATCCCTACCTGTAAAAAAAAAAAAGACCAAACAAATAAAAAATGGACCTTTTCTCTCCCAGCTTTTAGTTAAATAGGTCAACATATAATGAAACATAAAAAATTAATCATTCCTGCTGTCGAAGAGAGTGCGAATCAGAGTCACAGACTCTTTTTTTTTCAGTCCCTCCGTGGTGTTTTATTTAGCGGTTTCCTTAAATGCCAAAGTTCACGACCAGCTGTAAACGTTGTGCTTGATAAAAATCAGACCAATAAAGGCTCCTGGATGATGTACAGTTTACTTCCGGAGCCGCAGTAATCCTGTCAGGACAGGTGGTTAAAAACGCTGCTTCTCCCACTTTCCCCGCTCATGCAGCTGAAGGCTTCCTGGCATTGGTTGTTAGCGACGTTTAATCTCGTTTTTTGCCCAGCGGGGACGCTTGGACACCTTCGAGGTTTGTCTTTATGAAAGGTCGGCTGCCAGAAGCTTACGGTCGAAGCAAGCATGGGTAATTTGCATGTGCTAAAGTCTCTTTATTCCTCCTGCACCTCAGGTGTGAGTAGTTTCCATCTAGGCGCCGTCCTGTGTGGCTCTACGGTGGCCGAGACCCGCCATTGCTGAAAATAAAAGTAACGCTGCAAACAGAAACAAACGCAGCTGCAAATAAAATAAACGCTTAGCAAATAAAATAAACGCTGCAAACAAATAGAAACGCCGCTGCAAATAAAAGAAACGCTGAAAATATAAAGAAACCCCGCTTCAAATAAAATAAAAAACGATGCAAATAAAAAAGCCACAACGGAAGTGAATTACCCGGGGCTGTTTTTGCCGATGCACCAGTGTTTTTATTTGGGAGGTGTTGTTGATTTTGTTGTTTTTATCATTAATAATAGTACCAAGAATAATCTAAAGCATGGGTAACAATAGTTATTTGTATGAATGTGAAGTTGAAGCTGTTTGTGGTGGTCAGGGACTACTTCTCTCACATAAAAAACACTGGTGCAACAGCAAAAATAGTCCCCGGTAATTCACTTCCGTTGTGGCTTTTTTATTTGCGTCGTTTTATTTTCAGCAGCGTTTCTTTTTATTTGCAGCGTTTCTTTAATTTGCAGCGGCGTTTGTTTCTGTTTGCAGCGTTACTTTTATTTTCAGCAATGGCGGGTCTCCGTACTCGTATCTGCAGCAGGCCTCACGAGCCAAACACACGTTTTATGGGAGGTTTAGGAGAAACGTTGGATGTATAATCTAGGCGTCTGAGCGGCTCCAGCTCATCAGTTTCCTTCAAGTCAAGCGAGAACGTGAACATCTCTGCAGGGAGAGAGGGGTTTTTTCTGTTGTCAGTGACACGCAGGTAAAGTGGAGATTTTACAGCAGCCTATCTGGTTTCATCAAAGGCCATCAGTCATGTGCTCGTCTTTCTCCTCTACCTTTTATCCTTTGGAAATGTGACTCCCACACTGCATGCTTGTTTTTAACCCCCCCACCCCCCCACTCTCTCGTCTCGGTGTCTCTCCTCTGTACGCCCGCCCAGCCTCCGTCCTCCCCTCTGAAGTCACATGTGAAACTGATCAGCTTAATCCCGATCACCAGCTGTGTTTAACCTACTTTAGATTTGGAACAGTTGGCTCGCCGTGCTTTTTGTTTATGTGACATTGGCATGAACACGGAACGAACACGGGACGCTTGACCCGCCAGGGTCGGACACTGGAGCTCTTACATGTTCGTTTAAGCGAGGGGACGGGCCTTAATCAGCATGTTCACGCTAATCCGCAGGAAAGGGCAGATGAAAGTTTAAAGCTTTATAAATAGAATGGGCCACATTAACCTTAAAGGGGACACGTGGAGGAAAAGCAAAACTTTTCTTTGCTTAAAGTGACTTGAAGTGTGCTTAAAGAACTCCTTATCCTGCACAGATAGGAATACTTAGGTAACATGTCAACTATGCTGTCACTTTTGAGCAGAGGTGTCTTCTTATTCAAATTCATTACTCAGGTAGAAGTATAGATACTAGAGTTTAAAAATACTCCTGTAGAAGTTGAAGTATCAACTCACGTTTTTTACTCAAGTAAAAGTATAAAAGTACTGGTTTCAAAACTACTTGAAGTATAAAAGTAAAAGTAATGTAAGGGGGAAAAAGCCATTAAGGACAAAAGCCATTGAAAATGAATGTATCTTAGTATAATGCAAATATATTAAAGAAGCATATATGTGTACTATTGAGCATTAACATGTGTTTCAGAGAGCAGGAGATATGATGACTAGTTGCTTATAAGTATTTTAATGGTGCAAAAAGTCAAACTTCATGTTCATGTTATCATTTATCCTAACCTTTATTGGAATGTACATCCAAGTTTAGTTGCAGGAATCTGAGGGAACGGATGTAAGAACAAAACTGGACAAGAACATCTGAAACAACCACAACCAAATTCACTCTATCCGGATGGAGCAATTTAACTGGATAGTTTTTATTTAAAGGCCCAAATGAAATAGAGTAACGAGGCTGTTTTTAAAATGTAAGGAGTAAAAAGTACAGATAATTGCGTGAAAATGTAAGGAGTAAAAGTAAAAAGTCGTCTGAAAAATAATTACTCCAGTGAAGTATAGATGACCAAAATTTCTTCTTAAGTAAGGTAACAGAGTATTTGTAGTCCGTTACTTGACACCTCTGCTTTTGAGTGGGTTCTTTCTGTGGAAAATGCCGACAGCGGGGATAAAAATAGAATAGTCTCGTGAGAGAGCTCTGCTTGGACAGTTTGCCTCGGATATTGAGAGAGGCTAGCTGTTAATTACCATGTAATATAGTAAAGTGGCCGATGTCTGCAGTCACACAAACGCCGTGGCGGATCCAGCAGACATCTCTGAGGTCACAGAGTCTGGTCATGTGACACGGGCTGGTTGCTGTGTTAACGTCCAAACAAGCCAACAGTTTGTTTGTTGTGTTTTGTCATCCTTAAATGAGTAAAGTTTGCCTCAAAACCTCGACCTGCTCGCCTCCAGCTGTGAAGCTTTGGGTTGGAGCGGTGCTGCTCAGTAGTGGCGGCGGTGGGCTTGTTGACAAGATCACTTGTTAAACGTCTGCAATGGACTCGGGTCCAGAGACTGGTCTTGGTTCCTGCAGTTCAGCAGGAGATCACACAGAATCCTCCCAGTCCACTTGCTGACCTGTCTGGGTGTCCAAACTTATGCTTAGCCCCCCTTTTTCTATTTTTTTGAAACTGTAAAAGAAATAAATCATCTTGATTTTAAAATATTATAAAACTGTATTCAGAGCAAAGAAATGTGCTTGTAAATCAGCAATCGGCCTCTAAATGAATAGTTTATTGATGTTCGATATCTGGTTTCTCAGTGGTCCAGAAGTTTATAGATCTTTGGGCTTTTCTTCAGCTATTAATTGTGTTTTAACTGGCAACCTTCCCGCTCCAATCCTGCTTCTGTAAACTCCAAGCAAATGCAGCCTTGAGGCGTTTGATTTAATTTAATATGAATGGATCCAAACCCTGCTGCGTTCGCTGGGTCGTCACGGCCAAAAAAAACTTGCCAGCGATAGCTGGAAACGTGCGGCGCCTCAGAAACGGTGAAACACAGCGAAATAATGTGAAATCGAGCGGCCCGGCGCCGCAATATGAAACCCAAACAGGCTAAAAGCGGCATGTTGGCAAAGCAACACCGGAAGGACACCGTTGCATCAAAAGCAAGTGTATGAATATGAGTCTGGAGATGCTGGTGCTGCTGTGATGTCTGCAAAAAGAAAAACTAAAACCCGTCTCCTTTCTTCCTTTCTTCCTTTCTTTCTTTCTCCCCTCCTCTTCAGGATCCCGGACCCTCACCCCCGTCCCCTGTTTTGGGCCAAAAACCGCTGCAGTTAATCGAGGTGAAAGCCAGGGGGCGCTTCGGCTGCGTGTGGAAGGCGCAGCTGCTGAACGACTACGTGGCCGTGAAGATCTTCCCCATTCAGGTGCGTCAGTCGGCCCGGGTTCGGAGACTTGTATCAACTTCAGATCAGAAAAAGTTCAGACAAGATGAAGAAACGTCCAATAAGACATTTGTTATAGCTTTATTTGTCTTAATAACTTTATGTTAAAGGGGGGTTTTTCTTGCCACTGTTTGGCTTAAGGTTTTTCTCCAACTAGGGGAGTTTTTATCCGCCATTGTTTATGTTATTTTTATGTAATAATTGCTCGGGGGTTTATGATCATGTTCTGGGTCTCTGGAAAGATCCTAGAGACAACTTCTGTTGTAGTAGACGCTATATAAATAAAATTGAATTGAATGTCGGTTAAATTGATTAATATCCATCAGTTTTTGCATTTCACACCTGCAACAAGTTACAACAAATACACCGTATGGGACTGATGATGATGATGCATTTTTGGTTGAATTTCTGTGTATTTTTAACTCCCTTCTGATGATGGGATGTACAGGACTGTCTCAGAAAATTAGAATATTGTGATAAAGTTCTTTATTTTCTGTAATGCAATTTATAAAAAAAAAAAAAAAAAAAAGTCATATATTCTGGATTCATTACAAATCAACTGAAATATTGCAAGCCTTTTATTATTTTAATATTGCTGATCATGGTTTACAGTTTAAGATTAAGATTCCCAGAATATTCAAATTTTTTGAGATAGGATATTTGAGTTTTCTTAAGCTGTAAGCCATGATCAGCAATATTAAAATAATAAAAGGCTTGCAATATTTCAGTTGATTTGTAATGAATCCAGAATGTATGACATTTTTGCATTACAGAAAATAAAGGACTTTATCACAGTATTCTAATTCTCTGAGACAGTCCTGTGTATATATAGCTGGACTTGCTCAACTCACGGCTGCTGCTTCTCTTCTGCGCTCCTCTGCAGGACAAGCTGTCTTGGCAGAACGAATACGAGATCTACAGCGTGAGCGGCATGAAGCACGAAAACATCCTCCACTTTATCGGTGTGGAGAAGCGGAACAACAACCTGGATCTGGAGCTGTGGCTCATCACCATGTACCACGACAAGGTACGCCACCCGTGATGGAGCTGCTCCAGCAGCCGGTTAGAGATTCACTTTAACTCTGCTGTGAGGGACTAAAGCTCAGCACGGACGAGCGTCTGATGCATAGGGATGGGCGATATTTTACCGTTCACGATATACCGTCAAAAAAATTCCTCACGATAAGAATTTGTCATCTCGCGGTAAAAACGATAAATTCCCATTGATGACGTTTTTGTGTAAAGCTGATTTATGGCTCTGCGTTAAATCCACGCACAACGTAAGTGAAGGAAGGGAGGGAGGGAGGGAGGAAGGAAACAAGGAAGGAAGGGAGAAAAGAGGAAGGGAGGAAGGAAGGAAGGAAAGAAAGAAAGGGGAGAAGGAAGGGAGAAAACAAGGAAAGGGGGAAGGAGAGAGCAGGAGGAAAGAAGGAAGGAAGGGAAAAAGGAAGGAAGGAAGGTAGGACGGAAGGAAAGGGGAGAAGGAAGGGAGAAAACAAGGAAAGGAGGAAGGAAGGGAGAAAAGAGGAAGGGAAGAAGGAAGGAGAGAGCAGGATGAAAGAAGGAAGGAAGGGAAAAAGGAAGGAAGGAAGGAAATGAGCCAGAAAGATAAATTCCCGTTGATGAGGTTTTTGTGTAACAAACATGGCGGATCTGAGAGCGAGATAGATTTATAGTTGAAAAGATGGAGTTGAATTGATATTTTTTTTATCGTCATCGGGATAAATGCCAGAAATTATCGTGATACATTTTTTAGTCCATACCGCCCATCCCTACTGATGCAACACGTCTTCCACCGGCCAGCTTCAGCATCCATGTGGGCTCTGTAACGAGCTCTCGCTGTCTCGCTGTCTCGCTGTCTCGCTGTCTCGGGGCTCTTGTTAGGGCCTTTGTACACAGATCTTCTGTGATCCAGAGCAGACGGCTAACAAACCTCTGCGTTACATTGATTCTGACTGATGCCGTCAGAGGGGATCCGTGCTGGGATTCGTCTCCCTGCTTTGAGTGTTGCATATGCAGCGAGATCAGGCGGGAGCTCGTCCCCCTTGCTTGTGCTCCACTCAGCCTCTCAGCTGCCGTCTTTGCAGCATTCAGGGCTTTAAGTGCCTCTGTGTTTTGAGGGTCATTACCAAGCAAGTGGAGAGTGGTTCTTGTATGTCTCGCTTGCCTGAACTTCCCCGGCAGACCAAAGATGGGAATCTGTGTGGTTAAGGAGCCTTTTCTGTGTGAATAAAGGTGGACACATTGAGGGTTGTGGGTGTGGCGGCGGGGCTCTAACGCAACACTCGGGCTCTCAGAGGGCCCTTAGTCCTGGAGAGACGCTACAAGTCATTTCTTTATTTTTTATTTCTTGTGTAGAAGGAGAAATATATGTCAGATTCTGTAAAGTGCAATAATTATTTCATCTTAAAGCTTCACCTTTGACCTGCAGAAAGCTTTTGGCTCCTGAGAAGGTGTAAACATGCTGCAGATCTGAACCTGGGCTTCTGTGAGCGGCTGGAGTTCAGCGTCTCTCACCGCTGATTTACGGCTCCGTGTTTGATGCATCTAAGCAGCTTTATGCTGAAATATTTGTTGCAGCAGCATGCAGAGGCCCGTTAGGCCTCCCTAAACTCCCTCCATTTTAATCTTCTCATATCTGCACAGTGTGAGGATATTAAAGACTCCCTGATTGGAGACTTGAGAGAGAACAAACAAGAACAGAATGTACAGAGGTATCTAAACACACGAAGCTATTTATCCTCCAGCAGAACAACTGAAGCCACGTGTTTCCTGCATCTGCTGGATGCTGCTGCCCTCTAGCGGCCGTTTCCTTCAACTGCATCTGTCTTTGGCCTCAGCAGAAGTGACCTTGCATCGCTCACGCACATATACGTTGCATATAAACAAAGACGTGTGGGGAGGAATTAGCAGATGCTCCTTGAACATTAAGGTGGAAATATCTGAGTATTTATATTTCCTGCACGAATCAATTCAATGTACAACTGTTAAAAGATCTTCATCGGTGCCTATAAGAGCATGAATATCTGAACGTCATACTGATAAAACACTGATGGAAAGAAGGATTTAATTCATCAGATTCACAGAAAAGTTCCATCTGATTCTGTTCAGATTTGAGTCAAATTATAGTTCTGTTAGTATTGTAAAGTCTGCTGTTGGCTAATCCCCATTCATTATGGATATCACCGTTGCCATGGAAACACCTCATGCTCAGAAGATGTCGGAGCCAATAAATCTCATCTTCGTTATATTTGAAGACTAAACTCGATCAGTTCAGTGTTTGGTTAATTAATTAACCTTCGCGTCTTGGATGGGAATAATTCCTGAAACGGGTGTGTTTCCTCCACCAGGGCTCCCTGACCGACTACCTGAAGGCTAACGTGGTTTCCTGGAACGAGCTGTGCCACATCGCTCAGACGACGGCCCGCGGGCTGGCCTACCTGCACGAGGACATCCCCGGACACAAGGACGGGCACAAGCCGTCCATCGCTCACAGGTGATGTCAAGAATCGATTTGATTCCGATTCTTAAGATTCAGAATCAATTATCAAGATTTGATTCGATTCCGATATTGATTTGGGTTAGGGTTATTAAAACAGTTTTTTGAGCTGTTGCATGAATTATATGACTGTAGTTCTGCAAAATATTACTACTAGTATTATATTGAGATTAAACAGCAAGTATTGGCAGTTAATGATGCTGTAAGGACCAATCAGCTCCCAGAATGCTGATAGAACTGCTTTCAGAAACATGTGGGTCAGAATTACCAAACAGATCCAGGGAGGAAACAGAGTCGGATGAAATCAGTTTTATTTTTTTCCACATTCCGTTTTAATTTGTTCCATTTTCGGTCTATTTTGGTTTTTAATTTTTGAGCATTTGGTTTTTATCATTTTTTGCAAATGTAACCCCAAGACAGTTTATAAAGTAATGAAATATAGACAATTTATGCAATTACAACCTAACACTTTAATGTTTTCATACCTTTAAACATATTTAAAGGCAAAAACATGGCACCAGTTATTCTCGTGTCCAACAAAACATTCCTTTTTTGGGGATAAACAAAGAAATAACCAAAAGTTGTAATGTAATGATGAAAAAAAAAAACATAAATAAATAAAATTAAAAAAAATAACCCCCCCCCCCCCCCCGATCGATCTTTAGACATATGAATCGATTTTTAGGAATTAATATGAAAATCGATTTAGAATTGGGAAATCCATTTTTTCAACACAGGCCTAGTCCAGGCTGCTGCAGTCTGATCTGCTCGCTTGAAGGTGTTTGTCATCGTTGGTTTTTGTGTTTCAGGGACATCAAGAGTAAGAATGTGCTGCTGAAAAATAACCTGACAGCGTGCGTGGCCGACTTCGGCCTCGCGCTGAAGTTTGAAGCTGGAAAGTCTGCGGGCGACACTCACGGACAGGTGAGTGTCGGTTTTACTGCCACGCTTCACAGAACTACCTTGGATGCCATGTTTCCATCCTGACCTTTACCCCCCCTCGCCTGGCTCCTGCAGGTGGGAACGCGGCGCTACATGGCCCCTGAAGTCCTGGAGGGAGCCATCAACTTCCAGCGGGACTCCTTCCTGCGTATCGACATGTACGCCTTCGGGCTCGTCCTCTGGGAGCTGGCGGCGCGCTGCACCGCAGCAGACGGTGAGAGGAACCCTCCGTGCTCCGGAACAGAGTTTTGAGCTCCTGTTGAAATGTTGTAATTAATCAGCAAGTCCCGCCCCCCTTAGTTACTGTTGCTACCCAAGTTGTTGTAGACAGAAGGAGCAGCTTTAGTCAAAGCAGTGAGGAGTTTACAGTGTCCTAACTAGGGCTGCAGCTATCGAGTATTCTACTGAAAATTCCATTGATTAATCGGATAAAACATATTTTTGTTTAGTTAAAGAGCAATTATAAATATACATTAGATGTTAGATGTTAATTGACATTACTAAGAATAAATTATATAATCCAGAGTAGGTTCATGGCTGTGCATTTAAAAACCCTGAACTTACACCAGTCGACCAAATTCACTGCCTTCACTCAAAAAACTAAGGATCTTACCAAGAAATGTTCTTATTTCTAACCTAAAAATGCCATTACACCTGATAACACACATCACTTAAAAGGTTAGGTGTTTTTCCCACGTTTTTCAATTGAACTTTCATTTGTATAAAGCAAATTTTAAGTTTTAGTTTTAAGTTAAAGTCTTGATAAGATTTTGAGTTTTGTCCGTGTTCAAAATAAAATTCTGATTCCTGCTGTATTGGAGCACATTAGGTTCCAGCGCTACTTGATGTTTTATCCATCAATGACTACAGAGATAAAATTGACAACTACCCAGTTAGCCTTATTACGTTTTTATTTTCCACCCTCATCTCTCTACAGCTCTGTGTTTGTACAGATTAAATGCGTTAGCCGCATCGACAGTCGTCATAATTAACAGAAACCTATATAACGTTATGTTATCAAGGTACCGTAACGTTAATCTCATTAATTAGTGCTACATTAACTTAATTGTACCGTGTCTGGGGTGACGGTCCTCCCTCTGGGAGTAACAGGGTGTTGGTGGAGAAGCTGCAGCGTTGAGGACGTACTGTTGTATCAGCTCTGTCTTACAGTGAAACATGCAACAGTGTTGCCTTGGTGACCAGCTGGAAATGACCCACACTTTTGACATTTTCTGCCTTTTCTTTTAGTTAAAACCAAACATATCCTTCTCTTTCTTCTTCCTTTACGTGCGCGGCGTCAGCGCGTTGTGCCGCATTAAAGTAGTCCGGGTGAAATACCTGCTTTGAGCTACAAAATGAAACAATTCCTCGAGGCAGAGAAAATTCCTCCATCATTTTTTGTATCGAATTACTCAAATTATTCGAGGAATCGTTTCAGCCCTAGTCCTAATTTTGAGTTGTTTTTATTCACAAGATAAAAATCTGTTTAAATCCTCTGTGGGCAGCAGTGTTGTGCTAGTTACTGAAAAATAGTAACTAGTTACCTTTAGTTACTTCATTAAAAAAGTAACTCAGTTAGTAACTCGGTTACTTAGACCAAAAAGTAATGCGTTACTATAAAAAGTAACTATTTAGTTACTTAAAATAAAAACATTATTTTAAATGCTCCCATTAATGCCCTCTAGTCTTCATTTCAGCAGGTCCTGTATGGATTTACATTGTGCATCGTGTTCTGCATTCTGATTGGCTAAACAGTCTCCCCGCTTCTTCACTTCCTGTATCAATAACGTTGGTTGCTTAGCAACAAGCTGAGAACGGCCAAAGAGCTTCAGCAGCAGCTCAAGAGCGGGACCTTTGATGAATCGTTCATTACAGTCTCAGATATAATCCATGGTGTCGGTTTATAACAATCTTTTTGCCCAGAAGAAAAAATAGCGACAAAACGACCCATAACTATTTTCTTCTCCGCGGCTTTAGGAGAAACAGACGCTACAGAGTCGGGATGCAGCGGCTCAGAAGAGCAGTGGAATACGTGCGAGGCGGTGCTGATCTCTGCAATTTGAAGCCTTCTATAATAATTGTAAAAAGAATTTCACTTATCACGGGTTCTTTTTGGAACGTAACCCCTGCGAAAAACGAGGGATTACTCTAATGACAATATCTCCACGTTGCGAACCTAACCTTTTCTTGGCTCATGACCGTCATGTTTTTGAACGCGTTTCCTCCGGTCTCCGTGTGGGGAAAAAAAGCTTCACTGTAGCCAGAAATAACGGAGTAACGCACCGTTTGGTAACGGTAACTGCGTTACTGAATTTAAAAAGTAATGCGTTAGAGTATTAGTTACTGCAAAACTAACGGCGTTACTGTAACGCGTTACTAAATAACGTGTTAGTCCCAACACTGGTGGGCAGAGACTGAAACCTGAATTTCACTAGTTTAGCTTTTCAGCTTTAAAAACTTAAACTAGTCCTCAGCTATAAAGTCCTGAATGGTCAGGCTTCATCCGACCTCCAAGAACTCATAGTTCCCTACTATCCTGCTAGATCACTGCGCTCACAGAATGCAAGATTACTTGTGATTCTTACTGTCTCCAAAAGCAGAATTGGAGGCAGAGCCTTCAAATTTCCGGCCCCTAAACTCTGGAATAATCTTCCAGTCTTGGTCCCAGAGGCGGACACACTCTCTGCCTTTAAGAGCAGGTTTAAAACCTTCTATGAAAAATCCTATGCATATTCAGCTAGCCTGATGTTACTGTGTTTTTGGATGTTCTGCTGTTCTTCTGTTTCTCCCATGCTGGTGTTTTCTGATGCTTGTGTTTTACATTATGACGTGTGATATCTGATCACTTTTATCACTGATGTTGATCTTTTTCTGATGCTTATGTTTTTATACATTATTTTATGATGTATTATATCTGATCACTTTTATCTCTGTTTTTCGTGTTGTGAAGCGTCATGAGATGACCTTTGTTATGATTTGACACTATACAAATAAATTGAATTGAAATTGAATAGTGAAAAAGAGCAGACAAATACTGATGTTTCATCAGTAAAAATCTCTGCGTGGGTATCGACGATAAGTGTCGCACCATGAAGCTCGGCTGGATTTGATTCATGTGACAAGACGATGATCTCAATGACTGTGTTTCCATGCATCAATAACCCTTTTAAAACCCGAATATTGGCAATAACCCGAATTTGCACGGCCATGTAAACACCAATAACCCCTTTGAATAACCAGAATTTGCTCATATTCAGGTTTTTAAAAACCCCAATATGAGCCCTGGGTTACTCCTTTTAAAACCTGAATATTGGGTCATGTAAACGCCAAACAGAATATCCCCATCAAACGGAACAGGAATGTGTTTTCTGCACATGCTCTGTTCACAAGGAATCCTGGTCTTTTGAGTCCAGGAAGTTCTTATAAACACGGAGAAACCAAGACCAGGAGGAGACTAATCACTTCATAAATGTAATGAAGGATATGAACATTTCTGCATTTGTAGACGGTAGAAAGTACCGGGATAGAAGATTTACAAGAAGGTGAGCGAAAAGTTGCGAGAAGCAGCATTTGTTTTGAATTTGGGTACAGGAAGAAGAAGCAGAAATGACGGGAATTACGTCATGATGTTCTCCGTGCGTCGCTGGTTTGATCTAGATATCCCAAATGATTAATTACCATGTAAACGGAATATTCCCAATGTTTCAGTAACCGGAATATTAGCAATAACCCCAATTTTGACTGCATGTAAACGTAGTCAGTGACCCCAGCACATGTAAATGAACTTGAAATACTGATAAATGGTGTGTGTGTGTGTGTGTGTGTCCACAGGCCCGGTAGACGAGTACATGCTCCCCTTCGAGGAGGAGGTGGGCCAGCACCCGTCTCTGGAGGACATGCAGGAGGTGGTGGTGCACAAGAAGCTGCGGCCCTGCCTGAGGGACTGCTGGCAGAAACACATGGTGAGCTGGCCCAGAACGCCAGAGCCTGCTGCTGGTCCGTCCGGGCCCCGGGCCGGAGCTCTGACCGCTGCGTTATCCCCCAGGGCCTGACCATGCTCTGTGTTAGGGCTGGCGATATGGACCAAAAGTCATATCTCGATATTTTCTAGCTGAATGGCGATACTCGATATATATCGATATTTTTTCTGTGACATAATTGGGGTTTCCCCCAAAGCATTATAGCATAGCATCTCTGTTAGCTTCATTTTTTTCTGAGGCAAACCCTTAAAGGGGACATATTATGGCATTTAATGTATATTTTAAACAGGCCTTGAATGTCTTAAAAACAATCTAAAGCTTGTTTTTTCTACATAAATCAGAAATTCAGTCTCTGGGCCATGTTTTTATTTTTTTAAATAAAATGTATGCACTATTGCTGGCTCAAGGAAGGAACGCGCGTCTTCTGAATGTGAACAGCTCCAGGTGCTTGAAAGATCTGAAACCACAGAAGAAAAATGTATTACGGTACTAATAGAGCCCCGAGCCCGGGGCTCCTCGACGGTCCAGTCTGTGAGCAGCCCCCGCAGCTCCGTATGCGGCGCAGGGGCTCCGGAGCTAAGCTAAATACTTAGCCTAGGGGTGGGCGATATGACCTAAAATTAATATCACGGTATTTTTCATCTTTTGAACGGTGACGGTATAATATCACGGTATTTTTTGGTACGTTTTGGGAGGAGTAGCCTGTCCTGTCCCTTTATGTGAATAAGGTTAATATTTTTATAATATAATAAGTAAATGGTAGTATCCTTATCAAAAAGAGACATGGGAGAGTATTATGCATTCTCAACATATTTATTTGGCAAAAAACCTAAAGATCTTACATATATATATATATATATATATATATATATATATATATATATATATATATATATATATATATATATATATATATATATATATATATATATATATAGCCTATATATATATATATATATATTATATTATATTCATTTTTATTATATTATATTTTAAATATTTTGTAAACCTCTCTTAAAATGTAATACTGGACCTCGGTTGGTGGAAAAATTCCCTTAATTATATTCTCTTATTCTCTAATTTTCTTCTAAAGCCCGCGGTACAGGTGCTTTTTTTCGAGAGAAGAACATGGTTATGGGTATTTTTTTGTCACTCTTTCTTTCTTTTGGGCAAAAAGATTCTTTTAAACCGACATTCATTAATTTTTTCTCCATCTTGAAGTCGGTGATTGGTATTCCGGCAGGTTGAAACAGCGCTCTGCGCTCCGCTGCCGTCAAAGACCCGCCCAGCTCTGCTTCTGATTGGCTAGTGTTAGTTTGGTTGAGCCAGAGCTGCTTTCCTCTCATTCCATTGGTAGACGAACTCGGTTGACTCAACCTTTTTTTTTCTCTCAAACCTTTTTTTTTTTTTTTTAAAGCACTCAAACTCGCACGCCGAGAAAAAAAACTCCGTACGCCGGAGATCCGGCACGGTGCCGGAATACTTTAAGCCCTGCATTTCTTACTACTCTTGTCGTAAGGTGTAGCAGCATAAACGATGCCTGCAGTGAAAGCTGTGTAGTCTTGGGACGTGCTCCGCTGGTGCTGCTCAGCAGCAGCTCAGCAGCACCAGCGGAGCAGCGGTCCCAGCGGGACCAGCTGCTGGTCCCACTTGCGCTCGTTTTGGCCCGGGTTGCCTCTTCATATTCACGGGCGTGCGTGTTTTTTAAGTGATGGAACAGGTTGCTTGTGTTTCCACCTCTTGCTGTCACAACACGGCAGCAAACCTTGCATATCACCAACGTTTTTAATTCCTTATTTAGGCTTATTATTTTATAATTGATTTATTACGGTATTGACGGTATTGCAAAATCCATGTCGTGGCGCAGTTTCACACCGGTGATGACTATGACACCGGTGTACCGCCCACCCCTAACTTAGCCCATGCAAAGATCATACAAATATAAATAAGGAACATAGCGCTGACTCGTGTGCAGTTACCAGGTCCGTGCTGTGGGAACTGATCCTTTTATGAGGGAAAATGTCGATGCAAAATCTCATTTCTACTCTCCCTCGCTGTTCAAACAGCCACCGCTTCTGAACAATGGCGGACGCTCGAGCCGACGGAGAGAGCTGGTTGTGGGCGTGGTTTCAGCAGCGGAGGCCGAACCTCTGCGCCTCGGGTGACGTCACCCTAGGCGCAGATTCTCATCGGCTCAAAAAAAATCACGTGACACTGGAGGATTCTGTAAGGCGGGGGTCACAGACCTTGCAGAAATTCATGGTATTTTGTCTCCCCTGTGCTGGCAGGGTGAGGGGAGACCACTTTATATATGTTAAAACAAGAAAAAACGTGTTTTTCATAATATGTCCCCTTTAAAAAAAACAGTCAGTTTTAATACAAAGCCTCGTGCCAAATGTCACACAGGTTCCTTTATTAACAGAGGTCTGCACAATATCAAAATGTATAAAACAAATGAAATAAAAATAAACTGCCTGCATATATAGAATAAAAATGCTTCTTGAATAAAATAAAACAAATATCCCTTTCCTGCATAACAATTAAATTAAAAGACACTGTGTAATTAATACAATGTAGACAGTAACAGGCAGACTTTTCCACTGAGGTTGACAGTTGTCCAAATAATGATTGGGCCGGAGCTTCGGGAGCTGCGTGCTGGCCTGCGGTCCCCACCCCCGGTCATCCCGTTGCTGCTTCCACCTGCCTGCTGTGCTGTTGCCGTCCCTGACCCCCAGTCTGGCCCTCGGCAGGAGGGTCCCCCCTGATGAGCCTGGTCCTGCTCAAGGTTTCTTCCCTCCTAAAGGGGAGTTTTTCCTTGCCACTGTTTGGCTTAAGGTTTTTCTCCCACTAGGGGAGTTTTTACCTGCCATTGTTTATGTAATAATTGCTCGGGGGTCATGTTCTGGGTATGGGTCTCTGTAAAGCGTCTAGAGACAACTCTGTTGTATTAGACGCTATATAAATAAAATTGAATTGAATTGAATTGAAATAACAAAACATTTGTGCAAATCTCAAATAAAACATTCAAGTCAATTTGTCGCAAAATAAGCTATATCAAAATCATTATTATTTATTTTTTTTTTTTAAATCGATATAAACGATATTGTCTCGTACCATATCGCGTTTGAAAATATATCAATATATATTAAAATCTCGATATATCGCCCAGCCCTACTCTCTGTCCCCCCAGGACAGGGGTCTTCAACCCAAAATGTTGAAAGAGCCATATTGGACCAAAAACACAAAAAACAAATATGTCTGGAGCCGCAAAAAATGAAAAGTCTCGTATAAGCCTTAGAATGAAGACAACACATGCTGTATGTATCTATGCTAGTTATAACTGGGGGAAGATTTTTTTTTTCATTATGCACTTCAAGAAAAAAGTTGAAATGTCGAGAAAAAAGTTGAAATGTCGAGAAAAAAGTTGAAATGTCGAGAAAAAAATCGAAATGTCGAGGAAATAGTAGAAATTTCGTGAAAAAAGTCGAAATGTCGAGAAAAAAGTCGAGATGTCGAGGAAAGGAAAAGGGAAGAAAAAAAGAGAAAAAAGTAGAAAAAAGGAAAAAAGAAGAAAAAAAGAGAAAAAAAAGAGGAAAAAAGGAAAAAAACGTTTTAAAAAAAGAAGAAAAAAAGGAAGAAAAAAAAGTCAAACATTTTTGAAAAAGCTCCAGGAGCCACTAGGATGGCACTAAAGAGCCGCATGCGGCTCTAGAGCCGCGGGTTGCCGACCCCTGCCCCAGGGCCTCACCATGCTCTTTTCCCCCAGGGCCTCACCATGCTCTGTCCCCCCAGGGTCTGACCATGCTCTTTTCCCCCAGGGCCTGACCATGCTGTGCGAGACCATCGAGGACTGCTGGGACCACGAGGCCGAGGCCCGGCTGTCTGCTGGCTGCGTGGAGGAGCGTATCGGGCAGATGCAGCGCCAGGCCCCCGTGATCGGGCCCGAGGAGATCGTCACCGTTGTCACCATGGTGACCAACGTGGACCTCCCGCCCAAGGAGTCCAGCTTATGAACAGCCGGCCCTGGATGGTTGGCCCAGTTTTTTCTTTTCATCTTTTTGTTTTTCCTCAGTTCCTTTAAGTGCGGGCCGCTACTCGCCATCAGGAAACACCTTCTCCCACCGAGTCAGTCCACATCCACCTCATTTTGATACGTGTGCCTGAGGATTACAACGTTTTCCCGGCGGAGACGCTGTCACCCCGAGCAGACGTTTTCAGGACGCCACGCCTGCGAGCGACGGTGCCGACGCACCGGGCGGCAAAACACTTTTACCATGTATTGTTTTTCAAAACGCACACACAGACACACACGTAGGAGGGCGACCCGGATAACTACGCAGAGAGACGACTGCAGAAACACTACCCTGCAGAAACACCACCCTGCAGAAACTCTTCATCCAACTCTCCGTACATTTTAGTGTTGAAAAAAGAGACGAGCACCGACTCTCCATACATTTGCTGTTTTTCTTGTGTGCGTTCTTTTGAAGAGACGACTATCGTTCTGCCAATAAGCAACGGCTTCTGAATGTTTATAGTGTAATGCTGCTGTACATAGTGTATTATGGACCCAGACGACTTGGTAATCAAGCTTATTTTAAACGGGGAGGAGGGAGGGGGAGGGGGTCAAGTTTGAAGCATTACGACGATTTAAAAAAAAAAACCATAAACCTCCTTCAACCAGGTATACCTCAGTTCAGATGGACACAGTTTAAATCGGCCCCTCCCCCTCACAGCTCATCAGACCCCCCACGCTCATGGGAAACATAGTTCCCTTCCCACATTGGTTTGAAACTGCTCCCACATCTGACTGTGGCGTGGAAGCGAGTCCCCGACGGAGTTTGTCCTATTAAGTGATTTTATTCTTCGATTATCTCGGGTTTTTCTGTGTCAACTCGCCAACAAGCTTCATTTTAATCACGTGACCTGGAAACGTAACGGTGAATCACCAGGACGTCAAAGTTTGTTTTTTTTCCGTTTCATGAGATGGGTAACAAGAGTTCTGCCCGGTATTTTATCCTGTTTTATTGGAGGTTTTAGATTTGAAGTGCAGTTCCCAGCCCTTCCTGTATTTAGCTGAGCCAGCTCCTTTTTGTTTTTGTTTTAAAGTACTTTCAAGAGTTTTTGCTCTCTTTTTGATGCACCTCAGGAACCTTTGCTACTCGCCACGCCCCACGCCACCTCATCATCATCCTCCTCCTCCTCCGCCTGTCTGGAACTGGAATACCTCCACTCGCGCCGACCCTTTCTCTCGCCCGTGTGACCCGCCGTGCTCGGACACCCACGTGAGAGCGGCCCGTCTTAGGTTCCTGGTGATGACACCGGACCGACGGCGGGTTTCTGGGGATTTTTCTTGCCCTTGAAAACTAAAGGATCGTCAGCAGCTCACTCTTTCCTTCAGCCACAAGAAGTCTGCCAGTTTTTCTGTTGACACTAACCAAACACAGATGCGCTGAGGCGACGCGTCTTTCTCTCTCTCTCTCTCTCTCTCTCTCTCTCTCTCTTTCATCCTGGTGCCATTTCTACTTCTCCATGCTAGTTCCTCTTGTAGATGTCAGGCCAAACGGATGTATCTGTCACTGCTGTGACGCTTTCCAGTCTTTGATTTCCTCTGAGCGTTTGAACACTGGTGCCGGCAGACCTGCAGTCTCTCCTCAAGCTTTGGGGCGGTTTCAGCGGAAAACGCAGTTTAAAACCAGCCGTCGCACGGGAGCGTTTTGAGAAAACACTGTACCGTAATGAAGATGAGGAAGAAGAGAAACACTACAGACATTTAGCAGGAACTGCTAATCGATGAATCCTGAAATAGAAATAAAGAAAGCCTTCCACAGACGACGAGCACCGAAGGGTAAAGGATCCTGAGAGCGGGTTTTCACTATAATTTCCGCACATTTTTTTGCAGAAACACAGCAAACTGGAAAAGAAGTCAAAGCCATGGTCTTATTTTCAACCTGTAGCACGAGAACAACACCCGCATCTGCTGCTCCTGTTGCTGCCGTCGCCGTTTCTCCTCCGGATCAATCCGCCGCTGAAATGCTGCCATCCTCCAAGGTCCTCATGAAGCTTGAAGAGTCAGGGACGATCAGCGCCGCCCCCCCCAGCAGCCCTCCAATAAGACCTACCTCACTCGCAGGGATTTCTCACCCGGGGTAGAAAGTGTGGCAAACTAACCAAAAGCAGAGCCGGTTTCCTGCAGCGGGAAAGGAGTCTGAATCAGGAGAAGAAGTTCCTTCAACGGTTGAACGCCGGTGTTTTCTCAGCAGCCCAGAGGACTGTCGGTTGGTGAAGAGGCTGAGCAGTATCAGCCGCTGAGAGGAAGACGAGAGCGTCGGCGTGCGACGGCCAGAGTTTAAACTGCGCTCCAGAAACCGACCCCAGCCGTCAAACACCATTCAGGGATTCAGTACTATGCTCTTCTAAGTTCTAGCCAGTTATATGCAACCAGTGCCGCAAACTACCCTCCACCTCTGCAGGATCAGCTGCAGGAGTGACTTTCAACACACACACACACACACGCACACACACAAATAACCTGTAGCATTTTAATTTCTTTTTTTTCTTTTCTTTTTTTAAATCTGTGACCTTGCATATTGATATGTTGTATTTATTTTTTAATTTACTGGCCTGAGGGTTCGGGGATCAGAGTTCAGGTGCAGCTCCAAAGTTGTAAGAGTTGGCACGACTTGTGGTTGTTGTTGTGGGAGGGGGGGCGGGGTTTGGGGGTTTGGGGGGTGGGTTACAATTCAGGAACTGCTTTGATTAATTGAAAAGAAAAGATATAAAACATGCTTCTTTCTATTCAGTCTATGGACAAACGACCGAGAATGAATGTGCTACAAACTCCTGGCTCCCATATTTAGTGTTTGTACCATGATGGTGAGCTCGGCCCCGTGTACCTTGAGAGGGCTGCGCGTTGGGCTGCTGTCGTGTGATTGTGCCCCGTCCCGTAGAAAACCGGAAAAGCCTCTCGTCAGGTTTCCCGTTCAAGCACATCTCTGTGAACGAGCGGACCGAGCAACCAGAAGAAAAGTACGATTTGACCTCCGAGTCCTCGACCTGCGAGCAGCGTTTCAGTTCAAAACAAACCCCCGTTACTGTCGCCGTTCTCCCAAATCCTCCTCAAACGCTTTGTTCAAGCGATTTGCGGACGACCTCGTTTGCCATTTTTACCAAAAAAGTTTGGGCTCCCCTCAGGTCCTGCTGCGTGAACGGGTTTCCCCGGCGCCAGGCTCTTCCGCTCTTCTACCGGGACGTCCTCCAGCCCAGCGCCTCACTTTGCTGTGCATATTAACTATCAGTGAAACATTTGTGTCTTGTTGCCCCCACCCCACCCCACTATTTTAAGCAGTCTAGGATCTGTACAGACATAAATATCTGTATCAACTATATACTCTGAGCTTAATCTTTATAAGTGCGTGTTGAACTTAAGTGTTTCCTCTGCATCCATCTCTGCTTTTCTTTTGGCTCAGCAGCTGGGCGTGGCCTAGCTGCGTGAAACTTCCCCCCTTACTATGTGAAAAATAACTTAACTCGAGCTTTGTGTAAGCTGAAACCAGGCGGTCATTTGTAATTCATTCAGAAAAGCACTTAAAATAGTTGAAATGGCCGTCTGAGGTGTTCCTCAAGGAGCCTGTTCAGACCCCCTCACGGTTGCTCCAAGAGCAGTTGCAATACTCCCCCTTATGTGACAACACAATCATCCACTACAGGTAATTCATTCCAGCATCTGTGTCCTCCTTTTCCCCCACTCTTGTAAGAATTTTAGAGGAAACATTGAACTGCAGGGACCTCGGCACCGAGGCCTCAGCTTTCTACAGACACATTTCTGGAGGCTCCTGAGCAGCAGCGCTGGTCTGAGATCTACCGCTCTGCAGGGTTTTAAAGCTGGAAGAAATGGATCAATGTGATCAAGTCAAACTTCAGCAGGCTGCGTAAGAAAAGCTCCGGAAGGTGGAAATGTTTCTCCACTCCTGATACTTGTGACTGTAAATGTCATCGTACTGACAAAAAAAGGTGAAAACGCAAAGAAACTAAGGTCTGATCTTTTCAAACTTTTGAGTCCACGAGCTGGACGGAAAGCATCTGGCTGGTTTTCTTACGCAGGAGTGGAGTCTTCAGCAGGACGAGGAGGAACGAACGCAGTTGATCCCAGATCAGCGCTGCGGCTCGGATAACACTAGCCCACCACCGTTTTTATCAGCTGAACTCATCCATGTGATGTAAATAAATGTGTTTTTAGATTGTGAATGTTCATGCTGCCTTTTTTTTTAATCTCACTTTGATTTGAATCTGGTTTAAACCCACGACGGCTCCATCTGAGACATAAATGGGCTGGAAACCGGGTTTCATGTTGGTCTGGCTAAGGTCTGGACCCCCTTTAACTTTATCATTATGATGCTCCACAATGGAAATGTTTCTGCATATTCTTCTGCATATTTTGAAAGTGGCACACTTAATAATATAATGTGATGATACATTTGTTAAAAAATAACAAATGTAAGCCTATTTGGAAAGGATGAAATCACAATTTTGATCTTAAATTACATACAGGACTGTCTCAGAAAATTTGAATATTGTGATAAAGTTCTTTATTTTCTGTAATGCAATGAAAAAAACAAAAATGTCATACATTCTGGATTCATTACAAATCATCTGAAATATTGCAAGCCTTTTATTATTTTAATATTGCTGATTATGGTTTACAGTTTAAGATTAAGATTCCCAGAATATTCAAATTTTTTGAGATAGGATATTTGAGTTTTCTTAAAATGTAAGCCATGATCAGCAAAAGCCTTTTATTATATTAACCTTACATTTTAAGAAAACTCAAAAAATTTGAATATTCTGGGAATCTTAATCTTAAACTGTAAACCATAATCAGCAATATTAAAATAATAAAAGGCTTGCAATATTTCAGTTGATTTGTAATGAATCCAGAATGTATGACATTTGTTTTTTTAATTGCATTACAGAAAATAAAGGACTTTATCACAATATTCTAATTTTAGTTCAGTTAGACATTTAGCAACTTTTTTAGCAAAGTCAAACTTCTATAAAGTTTGACTTTGCTTTAAATTTATTCCCAATAGGTCTGTAACATTTGATCAAATTATGCAAATAACTAACTATGCACTGGTCTACGTGGAGGTTAAATGTAGGTTAAGGACTCTCTGGGAGACAACCTCGGTATTTGAAACTAAAACAATGATGGTATGAGTTGTAAAAACATGTGAAACATGCCGGACCAGGATTCCCACCCCGGTCTAGACCTGCAAACTCCTCACCTGCGTTCCATCACCATGTTTATAAGTAGTCTACTGAAGTGTTCAGTGAATGTTACCAACTGGGAGTCCTTTTAAAACGTCATTTCAGCCCACATCTAAATTTAAACCTTCCTGTGGTTTAATCACAAGACGCTGCAGGAGTTTTGATACCAAATTAACCCCCTCGTCTTGTCTCGGCACCGTTAAACCTGAAACTGCAGTTATCCACAAAGATTTGATAAAAATTGAGAATATATTGATACTTTAAGCGCCACATTTTCAGAAATGGTTAGTTTCGGACAGTGTTTGAGATAATTTGGTATAAATAAAGGTTGATTTGAGGAGCAAGTTTGAGCTGCAGTGCAGAAACCCGCCACAGGGTGGCACGTCAAACCTGCTCAAACTAGTATCTTTGTTTTATTACGTTCATGTAACAGGACTGTCTCAAAATTAGAATATTGTGATAAAGTTCTTTATTTTCTGTAATGCAATTACAAAAACAAAAATGTCATACATTCTGGATTCATTACAAATCAACTGAAATATTGAAAGCCTTTTATTATTTTAAGCTTACAGTTTAAGATTAAGATTCCCAGAATATTCTAATTTTTTGAAATAAGATATTGGAGTTTTCTTAAGCTGTAAGCCATGATCAGCAATATTAAAATAATAAAATGCAATATTTCAGTTGATTTGTAATGAATCCAGAATGTATGACATTTTTGTTTTTATAATTGCATTACAGAAAATCACAATATTCTAATTTTCTGACACAGTCCTGTAGATGTGTAGGAAGTCTTTAAGTGGAAATTTAGTTGTATTTACAATTTCCCCCCATAAAAGAGCAGCTATTAAAGGAGCCTTAGATCCACATAATACATTTATTTATTAAGAAAAAGATTCCAGCAATTTTAAAAATAGGCAAGCTAAAGTATGATTGCGTCCAGTCCTAGGCGAAGGCTGACATGGCCCACTGGTTGATGTCGGTGGGGCATTGTGGGTACTTCTGCAGCGCCTCCATGACCTGGCTGTGGTCCAGCATGAGCCTCATCAGCTGGTACTCCCTCTGGGTTCTGGAGGCCGAGCCGTCCACGGGCCGGATCAGCTCCAGCTGCTGCAGGTGCTCGAAGGCCTGGGGGCGGAAACACGGTGATGTGGGTGCCGTGCTGCCGTCGTTCTGCCACCGCGGCCCCAGCAGGCGGGAGGTCTTACCTTCATCACCACAGGCTGCTCAAAGTTGTACATGGAGTTGGACTTCCTCTGCAGGAACTTCTTGAACTCTGAAGAAAGAAGAGTGACTTTATTCTTTATCACCACGCTCATGTTCTTGCATATTTACGCTCGCAGAAGTTGGCGCCCCCTTATTTAATCGAAACTGTGACAGGAAGTGACCCGAAACGGGTGTCGGACCCTATAATGTAATTTCCTATAATGTAATAATTTCCTGAAAATGTAATAAAATTTGCACTTAACTCAATCGAAAATGTAATAAAACCCAATAATGTAATAACTTCCTCAATAATGTAATAAAATATCTTGACGGATATTGTTATAACATTTTTACCAATAATAAACCTTACGTTATTGGGAATTTATTACATGGTACTCAAAGTCTGCAATTTAACCCAATAGTCATTCTGGTGTTTCAAATCCAGCGTATATAACATTCTTAGAACTCTGGACTGAAAATGAACATATATATTACATTATTTGTCAAGTATTACATTATCAGTTTTGGAAAAGAAAAAAAAACCCACCTGAAAATGTAATAAATTCCCAATAATGTAATAAGGTATTACATTATTGGTAAAAATTTTATTACAATATCGGTCAGGATTTTTTATTACATTATTGGGTTTTATTACATTTTCGATTGAGTTAAGTGCAAATTTTATTACATTTTCAGGAAATTATTACATTATAGGAAATTATTACATTATAGGAAATTATTACACTAGGAAATGATTACATTATAGGGTGAAATGATTACATTATAGGGTGAAATTATGACATTATAGGAGCTACAAGGGGAACCCACCGTTGTGGACCATCTGCAGGTTGAAGGGCTCGCCCTCGTAGACGTCGTTGAGGTGTTTCATGGCGATGATCAGGCACAGCTCCAGGATGGACAGACCTGCGGAGACGGAGCACAAACGTGACTCAGGAGACCTGGACCGACCACCTGGACGGGGGGGGGGGGGGGGTTACCGTTACCGTGCAGCACGTTGGCCTTGGCGTCGGCGAGACACAGGCGGCCGGCGTCCAGCACGTCAGCGGGTCTGATGTTGGGCTGGGAGGCCGACACGCGGCTCAGACACGGCATCTGTGGAGGGTTGGGTCAGTAAGGTGGTCCAGACGCCGCAGCGATGAGACAAACCGTCAGAGGTGTCAAGTAACAAAGTACAAATACTTTGTTACCTTACTTAAGTAGAAATTTTGGTTATCTATACTTCACTGGAGTAATTATTTTTCAGACGACTTTTTGCTTTTACTCCTTACATTTTCACGCAATTATCTGTACTTTTTACTCCTTACATTTTAAAAACAGCCTCGTTACTCTATTTCATTTGGGCCTTTAATAAAAACTATCCAGTTAAATTGCTCCATCCGGATAGAGTGAATTTGGTTGTGGTTGTTTCAGATGTTCTTGTCCAGTTTTGTTCTTACATCCGTTCCCTCAGATTCCTGCAACTAAACTTGGATGTACATTCCAATAGAGGTTAGGATAAATGATAACATGCCTCTGAAGTTTGACTTTTTGCACCATTACAATACTTATAGACAACTAGTCATCATATCTGCTGCTCTCTGAAACACATGTTAATGCTCAATAGTACACATATATGCTTCTTTAATATATTTGCATTATACTAAGATTCATTCATCTTCAATGGCTTTTGTCCTTAATGGCTTTTTTCCCCCTTACATTACTTTTACTTTTATACTTTAAGTGGTTTTGAAACCAGTACTTTTATACTTTTACTTGAGTAAAAAACTTGAGTTGATACTTCAACTTCTACAGGAGTATTTTTAAACTCTAGTATCTATACTTCTACCTGAGTAATGAATGTGAATACTGAAGACACCTCTGCAAACAGTCCCTTACCAGCAGCGCGTGCAGAGAGCGGACGTCCCTGTTGGAGTTGAAGTGTCTCTGCAGAACTTCCTCCACGGATTTGTCCCCGCAGAGACTCTGACGGGAAACACCGCGTCAAATACACGAAAGGGAGGCTTCAAAATCTAGAAAGTAAACGGTGACCGGTGTCTGATTCACCTCCACGCCGGCGTTCCAGTCCTGAGCGAACCTGGCGTCGGGGAAGTCGTCCGGCAGGCGGAGCTGGGCCCGGACCCGCTGCAGGTACTGGGGGAAGGTCAGGCTGCTCAGCAGGTGGATCTGACGGTGGGAGAACCGAGACTTCACCCGCTTCTCCAGCAGCTCCAGGACATCCTGGAGGAGACGGAGGGGGAACAGTCAAACCCGTGTTCTCCGTCTCTCAGCGAGGGCGGAGGGGGGTCTTAGGCCCTGTCCCGATACTCCCACTACCTCTACTTTTCAGCCCTACCCCTAAATTTTGCACGTTCCCGTGAGGGTAGTGGTGTCCCAATTCCTCTTTTCACCTAGGGGGAGTGACGAAGAAAAGTAGTGTAGTGGCTATGAATCTGTCCCTACGTTTGTAGGGTTTTCAGATGCTCACTAGTTGACCTAGGGACAAAAACATTTCCCAGAATGCTTTTCGTCGTCATTTACGGACTGAATCAAAAAAAATAAAAACATGGCGGACATTTCTTATTTTTTAGTGAATAAAATCAATATTTTGAGTTAGTTTCTGCATAAAAATGTGTTTTGATTATATTTCTAGCGAGAAATATATATTTTACTTTCATAATATTCACTCAGTGAATGTACATAATCACAAGTCTTTTTCAAACCTCGCCAGAATAAAGGCTGATTCATGGTTCCGCGTCAAATGGACGCAGAGCCTACGGCGTAGGTTACGCGGCGACGCGCGCCGTACGCTGTAGGCTCTGCGTCCATTTAACGCGGAACCATAAATCAGCTCCCAAGCCGGCAGGCAGAAATCTTGAAATTTTCGGAGCAAATTTCTTAACAGGCGTAGCTACAACTGTTAGATTTCATCTATTAAACCAACATTTATCTTCCTAAATGATTTATTTCAGCCAGCGGTAATTCTCCACAGAGCTGCAGGTTTCTCCCCGGGACGACGGCGCAGGTTGACCCGGCGATCACGTCTGTACGTGAGCTGGTGCGCCCCGGACCAGCGGCTATTATCATCCCGAAAACATCAGATCAAATTTCTTAACAGGCGTTATTTGGATAAACTGAGCCCAGGTTGGGGATCTTAACGGTTACTTTTACGCCTGAAAAAAATATTAAAACTTAATAAAGTGGCATATTAACAGCGCTACAGCTGAAATTAAAACAGCTTTTGGCTCTCAGCTTCCTGATGTTAGGGGTGGTGCTGAAAGTAGGAGTAGGGGGAGTATTGGGACAGACCTGGGAAGATTTCAAGTTCTCTAAAATCTGTCCCTTCTTTTTTAGGGGTGGTGAAGAAAAGAAGGGCGAGTGAAAGAAAGTAGGGGGTGTATTGGGATTGGGCCTTTCTGCAGCGCACCAGCCTGCAGGTGAGCCCCACCACGGCCACCGGGGCCTGGGCCGACTGGGACACGTCCAGCAGGTTGTAGAGCAGCGTCTGGTTCTTGTGGTGGGCGAACAGGTCGAACTCGTCCAGGACGAAGAGCACGGGCCGGCTGCTGCTGCGGTCGCCTGCACGGAGCAGAAACACGCCTTTAACCACGCACTTTTTTGTTTTGTTTTATTAAGATCCCCATTAGCTTCTGCAAAGCAGCAGCTTTTCTTCCTGGGGTCTTCACAATACAAACCAAACAGAAAAAATACAGAAACACAAAAATTCACACATACAAAACATATAAACAACAAAACATACAACACAAGCTCCTACACTGAATCATCACCAATACTTTTGTTACATTGCAAAGATGCCATGACCCAACAAAATGAGTACCCCATTAAATATTAATCCTTAAAATTTTGTGTTGAATAATAATCTTTTAGTTTCATTTTAAAACTTACACATGTTTCTGTTGCGTTACATAATCAGGAAGTGAGTTCCACTCCTTCATTGCCCTGTTTATCACTGTGCCAGCAGATGTGTTAGATTTTAGTAAGGTAAAGAATCCTCTAGCAGCGTCTTGTTGAATAATTATGCGTTTCTGAACTGAAGGTTGATTTTCTATACAAAAGTCTTGGCATTTTTGTAATAATAACATTTCTTATAAACACCATCAACAAGTACAAAAATCTATTTCTTAGGTCTATCCAACAGAGACTGTCATGCATTTGTCCTTCTTCCACATGAAAGAGCAACACGTGCTGCTTTATTCTTTATTCTGAGCCAGTTGCAGCTTTCTTATATTTCCCAATTATGTGTTTGACCAGACAACAGTGCAATAATTCATATGTGACAAAACAAAGGCTTGAATTACATGCTGAATTAGTCTCAAATGTCCTAGAGTTAAACCCATTCTGACCTTTTTTCAAGGCTTCCAGCAGGAAGGCCAAATTCTCTGCGAAGCTTCCCTGAAATGAGACATTCAGACTTTATTAACTTTATTAACCCCTTTGGGAAGTTCCCTCGGGGAAATTGACATCTCCATCCCACTCACACAGCACTGTCAATATAAATCAAACACCCCAAAAACCAAACATATAAAGATAAAAATAAAAAGGTGTGTGTTTGGAGCAGTTTTCTAGCAGAAACTGTTTAAAAAACAAACTCCCCGAATACTTACAAATACTTTATCACCGACGACGTTCTCCAGGTGGAGCTGTCTGGTTATTTCCTTGAGCGCTATTCTGTCGTCCGTCTGCAGGAGACCTGCAGCAGACACACCAGAAGTGAAGTTCACATCTGGATCTGATCTGATGGTCCCCCGGATGAATCCAGGGGCCGGATTCACAAAACATTCTTAAGATAAAAAATCTTCTTAAGTGTCATTTTTTTCTTAAGTTCAGTCTTAAGAAGAAAAAAGAGAAGAAGTCATATTCTCCAAAAAAGTTCTTAAGTATTTTCTCAATTTTTTTCTTAAGTTTCTTCTTAAGAATAAATGGTATTCTTGAAATAAAAGCTTAAAGACAACCTTGACCTGTCTTAAAATGTCTTCTGTGAAAAGGTAAGACTCTAAATCACCTTTTTCAACACATTTTAGACAAGTTTAGACTAGTAGGTCATAGTTTGAGGATATACTTTGTAATTAATTACACAAAGAGCCTGTTAACTGTTTGTTAGCATGTTAGTTAGCGTGGTAGTTAATTATTATTAATTTCCCCAATAGTAATTTTCTTCGTACATTAATCTCATCCACCATAACCTTGAAAAGTTCCTGCATCTCTTTTTCTCCTTCTCCATGTTTAGTGAGTGACTGACACAAAGTGAGTTAAGACACAAACTACCTGTGTATATAATATATTTATATATAAATGTTGTTTGTTGGCGCGTGCAGTGACATATTTTAAGAAGTTCTTAAGTAGGAAAAATAAGAAATTCGTAAGAAATGACAGTTCTTAAGAAAATATTGAGGAATTGCACTTAAGAACTTTAAGAACTTCTTAATTTTAGATCTTAAGATGGTTCCTAAGAACATATTGGTGAATCCGGCCCCAGGTGTGTGTAGATCTTACCGTTGAGCCGGACCTCCAGCAGGTTCCTCTGGGCCTCCGTCTCCTGCAGCAGCTCCCTCAGCACACACCCCAGCAGCTGCAGACACCAGCACAGACGCACCGTCCTCACCATCAATCCATCATCCTCTCAAACCTTCTGCCACCTCCGTCTGCTCCTAGTCCCCGCAAGGCTCACCGCGCTTTTCCCCGCTCCTCTGGGTCCCACGATCAGAACCGAGTTGCTCTCCCCGTGGACCGCTGTCCGCTTCAGCAGCTCGAAGAGATGTCTGGAGAAACACAGGTGGACATTTCAGTTTCTCCTGACTGTCAGGAACCCCCCAGCCTGCAGAAACAGCCCCGTCCAATGAGGGCAGGGCTTTAAATCATCCGTGGTTTAACAAGTCTCTGCAAACTGGGCCGGTGCCGGCAGGTAGGACTGAACTGGGTCAGGGAGACGACGGCCCAGGGCTTGCAAAAGAGCCATTGTGGACTTTTCAGAACTTTTCTTTCACCTTTTCCACTATTTTCTATGTTTTACATTTAAGGTGATTAAATAAAAACCTTCAAGTCTGATTCAATTTAGCTTTTAAATCAAATAACATTTCAAAAATGTGTATGTATTTATGTATGTATGCATGTATGTATATATATACACACACACACATACATACATACATACATACATACATACATACATACATACATACATGTAGGTATGTATGGGTGTATGCGTATGTATATGTGTGTATATATATATATATATATATATATATATATATATATACATACATACATACATACATACATACAAGTATGGTGTGATTATGTGTGTAAGTAGATATATACATAGATATAGAGCAGATAAAGTATAGTGTAAATAAGTATATTTATATAAATATTTATATGGGCATGTATGTACAAATATATAGAAATATTCAGCTATATGTATGTATGCATGTATAAGTATGTGTGTGAGTATAATTACAGTATATAACAATAATAATACTGTTATTTAGCAGTGTGGGTACAGTGTGTGAATATTTATAAATACAGGTTAAATGATCAGTGAATCAGTGGGGGTAGGACTAAATAAGTTTACACTTCTTCCTACTCCTTTTTTGACACATGTAAATCAAGATAACAAGTTTTAAAGGATGAAATTCTTTGTTGTTTTTTTGTTTGTTTTTTTACATGTTCAAAAATAAAATAAATCAAATCAAATCAAAAAGACAATCCAACGCAGTGTGATGGAGCTCATACTTGTGTTGAGCTTCCAACCCCTCCAGCCTGTCAGGAAGTCTCTGATGGCAAAACCGCTCCCTTAAAATCCGCTGGACCTGGAAATTAAAAGGTGTGCAAACGACAAATAAAGCTAATATATGAAACCAGTGATATGAGTGTGTTTGTGATACAAACCTGAGAGACGCATTCTCCCACGGGCAGGTGGGAATCTCTTACTTTCCTCTTGCTCATAATGAGGACACTCTAAAACAGTTAAAAACATCACATTAGGGAGTTGGAAGCATCAAGGTGTGAAGTCAGTCTATTAGCACAACTAAAATGACCTGTCTTCACTTTTAGTACATTTAAGTGCTTTCATGAGCCAATCTGACTCTAAATATTAACACTTTTCTTCTAAAGTAGTAGCAGATTGGTGCACTCCCATCGTATTTGGTAATCTGAGCAGAATTGGGCTTAAAAAAACCTAGAAACAGCATCTTTGATCCCACTTTGTAGAAACAAAGACATCTGTTTAATAGACGTGACGATTTGGTTTAGGCAATATAACCCACGATTTAAACAATGTTATAAAAGCTCCTCAACAGTGGTTTCCATGCCGAATTATAAACCAGCTGATGATTGATCAGAAGCTAACACGTTTTGCATTTAATATTTATCGATTATCTGCCACCGGAGAAGAGATTCACGAATCGGATCAAATTTGAAGGGAGTTCGGCGTGACTTTCTCCCAACCTCATCACCGGGACTCAGCACGTGAAACAACGCGTCAGAAAGCACCTGCGCGCTGGATATTTGAAGTTAAATGGACTTGGGATGTGTGGGTTAAGTAAACCTCGTTAAGACAGTTGTGTACGAACGCACACGTACCTGATAAAAATGCAGAAATGCGTCTAATCTTCGCGGGAAAACTGCCTGTCAGAGATGACGACTTCCTGCTTTGGGTGACGTCACTCATCTCTGATTGGCTGACGAGCTGAGCAGCATAAAGTCAAGAAAAGCGCTAATAACTAATATATTTAGTCTTTTTAAATATTCAAATATAACCATTAGTGTCAGACACACAGACCGTTGTTTTATTTCATTTTATTATTTATGTTTAAATGTTGATACTGAATACTGCCACCCTCCGGAAATGCAAAAATCTCCAAATCTTTTGTTTTATTTTAGTTTTGTTTATGTTTCAAAACTGCAAAAGGGTTCTAGGTATCTAAGCTCAACCTAAAAATATAAAATAATACTTAATTACGAAGTGCATTGCCTCAATAATTTCATATTAACCACATTTTTCTTTATTGAGGTCATTTTACCTGTTTGTGAAAAGATGTTTTTTTTTAATTGATTCAATATTATCTTCAACATATGAATCCTTTCTGTCTTTGACTATAATAAGGCAGGTTTAGTTTTCCTGCATAATAACAAGTTTTAGTCTTTCACAAGGAACATTTCCCGCGGCGTTGACTTGATGACAAAAGCACAATAAAGGCCAGAAATGTCCCAGCTCGTCTCCTGGTCTGCTCACATTCAGCTGCCACATTACTGTAAAATACCACCCTGTGCTCAGATCTGCAGAGATCCACACTGGACTGATGGAACGTCTCTCTAAGGTTTGATATTCAGAGGGAAACATGTTACACAAAAACAATATGTGTAGGTTGTAGTAATTAAATATGAACAATCTACCGAAATGAGGCAATAAAGCTGCTGTCGTTGTAACAAATGTGATGTTAAAATGACCCTTCCTCAATAAAATGCACGCACATAACATCAAACTTAATTCAAATACAACAATACTTTATTAATCCACAAATGGAAATTAAAGGTTGCAGTGGTCATGAATTCAGACTTTTCAAAGATTCATTGCAAAGGTTTATAATGTAACTGTAACAACCTTGGATATACTGCTGCAATGATGATGCGAGAGATTTAGTTGCTCCGTTTTTAAGTGTTTATATGATAATATTACATAATAGATAAAAATAAATGTGAGAGGAGAGGGTGTCAGACAGTAGGTGTGGTTGAAATCTCCAAAGTTGCTCCTGAATGAATCGCTTCCGGTTGTGTTTGTTGCTTGGCAACAACCTCAGTGACGGGGTCGCTAACAGGTAAGGCAGGTGAACTCCTTCAGTAGATACAAACATCTGGGCTGCAGAGGTGCTGCTTCACATCTATCTATCTATCTATCTATCTATCTATCTATCTATCTATCTATCTATCTATCTATCTATCTATCTATCTATCTATCTATCTATCTATCTATCTATCTATCTATCTATCTATCTATCTATCTATCTATCTATCTAAGTATGTAAACACACACACACACACACACACACACACACACACACACACACACACATATATATATATATATATATATATATATATATATATATATATATACACACACACACACACACACATATACAGTACATTCAGTTTTATGTATATAATCTAAAAGAATAAACAACAAATTCTTTATATAGTTCAGAAGTATGTTTTAAAATATATACATAGAAATAAATATGTATGTATGTATGTATGTAATGTATGTATGTATGTATGTATGTATGTATGTATGTATGTATCAATATATATACACAGACAAAGAATATATATATATATATATATATATATATATATATATATATATATATATATATATATACGTATATATATATATATATATATATATATATATATATATATATATATATATATATATATGATATATAAATAAAGAGAAAAGAAAAATAGAAAATTTGGGATTAAAAAGTCTTTTAATTTCTTTTTAAAAATTGGAATAACTTCATTCATGTTTTTCAGTTTTTCATAAAAAAACGTATAAGGATAATTTTGAAAAACAAAGCTTATTGGTATCCTTTTAGGATGAAGAATTTGTTGTTTGTCTTTTCATGATAACATATAGCAAGATATATGTATTATAATGACATGAGATATGTTGAATTGTTTGGTTTGATTTGTTGTCATGTCATATTCTATGAATGACTGTAATAACCAGCGTTAATGTCCAGTGTTATTATTCCTGGTGTGGTTTGCGGTGCCACCTGACTGCGGCCCAGTGACTCACCCGGGTCGTCCCTCCCGCGCATCCAGCTGTTTTCCAGCTGTTTGCAGCG